>NC_091954.1:65165010-65330010 GCF_031021105.1 Erythrolamprus reginae | reverse complement strand
ATGTGGAGGGAGGGAGGGAGGGAGAGAGGGGCGAGGGAAGGAAGGAAGAAGGAGCAGAGGCGCCTTTCCATAGTAGAGGAAAATTAAACCCCCCTCCCATTGTGTGGCCTCTGCGCCTGAAAAGAGGGGCACGCACCTGCAAGGCGACTTCCCTGTCCTTTGACAGACCATCAAGGGCCCCCTTTCCAGTGCCAACTTGGTACCCAGCAGGAAGCGAATGCCTCCAGGCGGGACCAGAAGCTTCACTTTTGGAGGAAGTCTTTGGTTCTTCATTGGCCCTTCCCAGGTTAACTTTTGGGGAGGGTTGGAATCTAAGGCAGAGGAATCCTTTAGCTGGGCAAACTGGGCCTTTGAATCCAAGCAATTCTGGAAGAATAGAATAGAATTCTTTGTTGACCAAGTGTGATTGGACACACAAGGAATTTGTCTTTGGTGCACATGCTCTCAGTGTACATAAAAGAAAAGAGACGTTTGTCAAGAATCATAAGGTACAATTAAGAGGACTTTCTCCAGACTGGAAACCTGGCCAAAGGAACTCTGCCTCCCGGGAGCTGCTGGGGATTTGGAAAACAAGTGTTAAACAAAAAGGGGACGCTTGACAACCGCAACTCTTTGGATTCATGGGGGGGGGGCACACAATGTTTTAACTGGGGTTGTATAGAACTGGGGTGGAAAGGATAGAAGGCAAATGGAAGAAACTCAGCTCGGGGAAAGAAGATAGGAACCGGAACCACAGGAAAGCCAATAGCAATAGCATTAGCATTTAGACTTATATACCGCTTCATAGTGCTTTTACAGCCCTCTCTAATCGGTTTACAGAATCAGCATTTTGCCCCCAACAATTTGGGTCCTCATTTTACCCAGGTTGGAAGGATGGAAGGCTGAGCCAACCTTGAGCTAAGGTGGTGAGATTTGAACTGCTAAACTACAGCTAACAGTTAGCTGAAGTAACCTGCAGTACTGCACTCTAACTACTGCGCCATCCCGGCTCCCTCCTTGCCCAGTGACTGTAAGGTCTGCCATTATTGTACTGGCTTCACATTCCTGAGGACTAGAAACTTTACACAAAGTGCCCATACATTGCCGGGTTGACAGAATGTACTTTAAGGCTGACCTTACTGTATTGTAATTGAACTAAAAAGTTGTCTTCCGTTAAAGATAAATAAGTTGGAACCCATTTGAATTATGTTACTATGAATCGGCAAGTAATGTAACTATTCTTTTCTTGCCTAATCTTTTTTTAAAAATATTGATTTCAGCTGGATAAATGGGCTTCCACCAAATATTCACCATAGTGAACAGAATAAAATGTTAATGAAAACAGGCCTACTAATCATTTTTTAATACAACTTCTGTTTGGCAACTCCTAATTTTTTAATGCTTCCTATAATCAGGTGGAGGCAAACAGCTACCCACAGGATGTCTAATTAAACAGGATTAGGAGGTAACGTCGTTGTCTTGTTCCAAAGGTCTTCTCTTTTCCTTGGAGCTGGAAATGAGATTTGGTCATGCACCACTAAGACAGACAGCCCTTACAGGCATTGGATAGTTACACAAGCACTTTTTTTTAAAGAGGCAATTCAGTATCTGCTAAAGAACACATAATATGGAGCAAACAGATAGCTTTAACCTAGTGCTTTCCACATGCTTTTCAGTGAGGACTCCAATACCCATCATCTCAGCCATCATTACCAAACAGTATACCTGAAAGAGATAGGAGTTGTGAGAGTTTGCAGCATACTAAGTTGGAGCATTCGTTGTAGTGACACCAGGCTAGAAACCTGGAGAGCATGAGTTCTAGTGCTGCCCTAACCGTGAAAGCCAGCTAAGGGATTTTATTTATTTATTTATCTATCTATTTATTTGTTTGTTTGTTTGATTTTTATGCAGCCCTTCTCCTTAGACTCAGGGCGGCTTACAACATGTTAGCAATAGCCCTTTTTTAACAGAGCCAGGCTATTGCCCCCACAATCCGGGTCCTCATTTTACCCACCTCGGACGGATGGAAGGCTGAGTCAACCTTGAGCCGGTGATGAGATTTGAACCGCTGACCTTCAGATCTACAAGTCAGCTTCAGTGGCCTGCAGTACCTGCTGCGCCACCCTGGCCCATTTTGAGCCCATCGCATGCTCTCAGCCCTAGGAAGGAGGCCATGGTAAACCACTTCAAAAAAAATCTGCCCAAGAAAACTGCAGAGATTAAATTGGGCAGTTGCCAGGGGTCAAAAACTTACCCAAATGAATCTTCCCATCAAAAACAGGGGTGGCTGGAAAATACAGGTACAGTTTGCAAAAAAGGAAAGTAGGTGTCTATGTAAATACTCAGGAACATGTTGGTGAAATTACCTAAAGAGCTTTTGACAAGGAATCCTGCAACATCCTTGGGTCTTTGAAGAGTTGCACCAACACTCCCCCCCCAAGACTTCAGCCCCCCTTTGCTGGACCAGAGAGAATGTAGCTTTAGAATGATAGACTTCCAGTTCAAAGCAGAGCTCCTCAAAGGTCATTGGATGACTCTCTGTAGGCCTTTAGTTTCAGCATAACCTAATTCTTGACAATTGGCTTGAAGGAATCAAATGAATTCTTGCTCACTATTTGGAATTTTTCAGAGAAAGGATGATATGATGAAAGGATGATAAAAAGAGCCGGGGTGGCACAGCAGGTAGGTACAGCAGGTGCTGTACTGCAGGCCATTGAAGCTGACTGTAGATCTGTAGGTCAGCGGTTCAAATCTCAAGATTGACTCAGCCTTCCATCCTTCGGAGGTGGGTCAAATGAGGACACGGGTTGTGGGGGCAATAGGCTGGCTCTGTTAAAAAGTGCTATTGCTAACATGTTGTAAGCCGCCCTGAGTCTAAGGAGAAGGGCGGCATAAAAATAAAATGAATGAACGAACCAACCAACCAACAAACAAACAAACAAACAAATAAATAAATAAATAAGACACATAAATTAAGTGTTGGCTGTAGATTCAAATGGGTTGTATTTAATCAGAGGGTTTAAGATTGCCCTTATCTGTCACCCTTTTCATATAATTATTGAGAATGAAGAGGAAAAAGTAACCCAAAGGTGGCTCCATTGTGACCTGTGGTTACAATCCAAGTTATTTATTTATTTATTGTTTATTTATTTATTGGATTTGTATGCCGCCCCTCTCGGTGGACTATATAATTTCTTTGGTTATAAATCACTCTAATTGAATGGGATTCGCATGAGAGTAACCTTGCATAATATTGCAGCCTAAGTTTATCTAGATCATGCTACCCAATGATGGTCTAGAGATGGGTTCTGAGCCCATCTATTACCTATGAGGATTCGGTGCTGGAGCAAAAACTGAAATTTAATACATTTCATTCACCTAACTTACCATTCACATTGGAGACTGGATATGAATGGATCATTCCTCTTTTTCCGATGGATAAGGATGAGAAATGTGGATGGGAAACTGTTTTAGAACTGAGAGCTGAAGACTTTCAAATGTGTGCATACACAGATACACCAGTGCTGGCTCCAGGATATATATGGTGCTTCTAGACCACATTGACTGATGGCTCCCCCTCCTACCATGTGATTTGGAAGAAGAGGCAGCACGGCGCCCCCTAAAGCTTTGGCGCCCTCAAGACGGCCCTGCATAACACCTCCCACCACCACCCATCATGGTCTCCAGCAGCCAGAAAACACTTTTGCAATGGAAAAGGAGCTTTGGCAGCATGAGAGCCTAAGCCCCCTGGCAGCTTGCCAAAAGAACATGATATAGAACATCCAAGCTAAGTATTTAGATTTAAGCTCCTTTGGTACAATTGTTTTCAATGGCGTTCACAGAGTCTTTCTTTTTAAAGCACATTATCCACTGTGGCCACAGAAGACAGAAGGGAGGGGAAGGTCACTGGAACCTGATCTCCACAGCTGCAATGATTGCTGAATACAAGATAATTCCACTAACATGCAGGGCGTATGTTCAGCCCCAGCAGATTTTCTCAAGTGGCTCATCATGGCACATATTTTTCTTCTCACACAACTGTCTCACATCACAGAAGCTCAATTTATTCAGGAAGAATTGATTGGCTAAATTACTCCAGTAGTGTGAAATGGCATTCTTATTTGGTTAGGGTAGGCCCCTAGATTACATAACAAAATGATCCATTCTGTGCTATATTTCGGGTGCAGTTCTTTTTTCTTTGGATACTGAGGGCCAGAAATAAGTAGGATCTTCCTGAAGCAGAATCTTACAATTGCATTTTAGAGCATTGACTCCAACCTCCTGGCTTAGAGCAGGAGTCCAAATTAAAGCATTTCTTACAGGTGACTGTCCAGCTTCCACTTAAATAAAAGATCCATTGAAGGGGACTCGGACAAAGTTGTGGATAGTTGCATCAACCATCAAACTGTTTATATGGTTAAGAATTTTAAATCGGGCTCTGCCTTCATGTAATTAAAATCTATTCTGTATCACAAACTCTGGATATTTCTCTTTCACATTCCAGATACTATGTGAAAAGTGCTATCATAATTCTACTTAGTTGTTTGTCCTCAAGGCTGGTTTGTAGCTGCTTTTCCTCACTTCATAGAACTTTCCAGTAGATTGGTTTGGTCCCTGTTGCCCTACATTGAACTAATGTCTCTAATGGACCCAATACTCAAAGTAGGACCTGATTAATAAAAATAAAATATGTGCTATTTCTCATTTGGAAACTATCCCAATTGACAGAGTCTAAAATGGCATTTGCTCCTTTGGTGACTATATACTGTATATAACATTGCTGACTTATATTCAGTTTGTAGACAACTGCTTTTTCAATATCTTTTTACAGTACCGTAGTATTTCAAGCCATAAATCTTCCATTCTAGATCTGTGCATTTTAGATTACCGGTAGATTTATTGGATTTATATGCCGCCCCTCTCCGCAGACTCGGGGCGGCTCACAACAATGGTAAAAAACAATACATAGTAACAAATCTAATATTTAGCAATCTAAATTACAGTTTTAGGTTAAAAAACCCCAAAGAAACCCCAATATATAAAAAACAAGTATACAATCGAATCATACACAGAAACTACATGGGCAAGGGGGAGATGTTTCAATTCCCCCATGCCTGACGGCAGAGGTGGGTTTTAAGGAGTTTCCGAAAGGCAAGGAGGGTAGGGGCAATCCTAATCTCTGGGGGGAGCTGGTTCCAGAGGGTCGGAGCCACCACAGAGAAGGCTCTTCCCCTGGGTCCCACCACAGAGAAGGCTCTTCCCCTGGGTCCCGCCAGACAACATTTTATTAACTTTACATTTTTTAAAAATTCCAATTTGTTATTTTCTTTTAAATTACTTAACGTATCAAATCTTTTGGACTTTTATTTCAGTTTGCTATTACATTTACTATCCCATTCAATGTTGTCATTTGCAAATCTGATAAGCACACACTTCATATCCTCACTTAGATCATTCATATCAATGTTGAAACATACAGAGCCCAAGACACTTAACCCATGACACTTCATTTCAATCTGATGAGGAATCATTGAGGAAAATTTTGAGTAACAATTTTATGTGCCCACTGAATTGCCATGTCATCCAGCACACACTTAACTAAATTCAGCTGCTAAGTTACTAGTTAAAATAGTTACGTGACTTATATTAACTAGACAGGGCCCCCGATTTCCCAGCTATGGTCAGTCTTCTTGTCCCTCTTTCGCATACTGTAGACACAGTACCTTATAATGAAAGCTGCATCTCTTATGTCACAATCCTTGCACAATCTTGTTTCTTTTACAACTTCCCATAACCTCCAGCAGATTGCATGCCAATACATCCTTGGGGATGGCAGATTGAAACCTTTGTGCATTCAGACACACACACACACACATAGAAACGTAGAAACATAGAAGACTGACGGCAGAAAAAGACCTCATGGTCCATCTAGTCTGCCCTTATACTATTTCCTGTATTTTATCTTACAATGGATCTATGTTTATCCCAGGCATGTTTAAATTCAGTTACTGTGGATTTACCAACCACGTCTGCTGGAAGTTTGTTCCAAGGATCTACTACTCTTTCAGTAAAATAATATTTTCTCATGTTGCCTTTGATCTTTCCCCCAACTAACTTCAGATTGTGACCCCTTGTTCTTGTGTTCACTTTCCTATTAAAAACACTTCCCTCCTGAACCCTATTTAACCCTTTAACATATTTAAATGTTTCGATCATGTCCCCACTTTTCCTTCTGTCCTCCAGACTATACAGATTGAGTTCATTAACACACACCTCTAAGTGCAAGCATCACCTTTCACAGCGCTTTTGTGTGATGTATCACCTGTATATTTTTACGTGTGTGAGTCCTGTGAAATAACCAAGTCTGTATTGTCATCTCTTACATTTCTCTCTTTCTCTCTGTATGGCGGAACTGCTAACAGAGTGCAGGAGCTCATCCCCACTGCCTTGCCTACCCACCCCACCTTTAAAAAAAATGCTTATTGAATAAAGTGGTTTTCCTTTGGGTGGTTTAACTCCTCCTTCACTGTTTATAAAGTAGATCACAGTGACAGGTGCACCAGGCTGTAGCTCGCATTCCCTCCATAGATTGTAGCCCCAAACATCATTAATACTAATAAAATATCACTATGGAAACCAGTACATCCAAACAGACTGGAGGTAGTGACCCTTGACAAAGGCAGGATCCTGCAGCTCCAGCCAAACATGAATCATTTTTCTCTGCATACTTTATAGGTATTACCAGTGATATGCAAGGCTGTCATTATCAAGCACTTCTATGGATCTGCGAGTCATTTCCATAAATCAGCAGCATTGGGTCCAGCAGAGAGTCCTAAGAATATGATGGAACTCTTTTTGAACATATAATTAAGTGTTCCAGAGGCTGCAGTTATTTTTCTGCTTGTTAAGGTTTTTTCCCCCCTTTTGCAGCTTTTGAATTTGATTTTAAATTAAAATGTCGCCAAAAGAATGTTTTATTGGTGATCACTGTTATGATAAATTTATGCCTCAATAATTACTTTTCACACAGTATTGATCTCCCCTGGCCAGTTCTTCCAACTAGCTCCTTCCTCCCTCCCACCTGTCTCTCTCTATAAGTATGCCTGTGTTCGAGAGACAGAGGGAAAGACAGAGATTGGCTTAGCAGAAAGTTAAACAACCTTTTATAAAATGTAGGACAAGTGGATCTCAAGAGATGGATTGATTCAAAATAAACAAGTGTTAAATTAACGTTAACCAGAGGCAGCAAGGATTTACTTCTCTTCTTGCATGAAGAAATATAACTTTCAGTTATACCTTTACAGGCAGTATCAACTAAAATAAAAATCAAAGCTGCATATAGGTACTTATCATCTTAAGGTGGAAAAACTAAGCATCACTTAAGGGCTAATAGAGGAAAAACAATTCCCTACTGTCTGTATAGATATATTAATTGGTAGATTCAACCATCTATCCTATCATTCAAAACAATCTAATGGTGGTTTAGTTGGTTTGATTAAGATGGACCTGTTATCCAGAGTCATTAAAATCAATAGAGTTTAAACATTTATTTCAGCAAGATATGGATTGCATTGTAGTTTATTCATCAAATGTTAAAATATTGGATTTTGAAATTAGATTTCAGCTGGAGTAGCTGACTGGGGTTTCTGTGAAAGGATTTTCAGTCTGATGGCATTGTAAACAATGCAGATGTTTATCTATTCAGAATGCATTGAACATGCTATTCTAGATGACAAATGAGTTTTTTTCTTGTTATTTGATCAAGATAAATGACTATGCTAAATAGTTCCTAATTATAACCTGTTAAAACTTGCTGTAGCATTTAAACTCTCCATTAATTAATTAGCTTAAAGCAATGGTTCTCTAAGTGCAAAGTTAAATGCCTTTGTAAAGAAGCATGGACAGTTGCCAGAAGTTAAAGGGAACCATGCTTCAGTTCTCTCTGGGGCTTCTCCATTTCAAAAGGTGACCCCCTTTCTTAGCCATTTCAGATTTGCATTCTGTCAGATTCTTCTGTCTACAGGGTCAAGTGACCAGACTTCTCAAGGTCAGTATCTCCCAAAACATTTGCTGAATTTGGTCCAACAGTTGGTACCATTCTTTCTGTTTATTCTGCCTTACACATCCAAACAGCTACAATCCTTGGCCTGTGAATACCTCTGATATATTGTAACCATAAATTAAAAGGTAGTCAAACAATTAATTAACTGATTAATTAAGAGACTGTTAATGATAGATAGTGTCAACCATATTCCCCACTTTTTGCAAACACGTTTGAGGATCAAGGCTGCATTACACAATGCATGGTTGCATGGTTTTGTCAGGTCTTCACTTGTTACTGACCTTTGGTAAAAAGACTTTTGGTAAAAAGAATGTAAGAAAACAATTTCTCAAGATTTAAAAATTTTATTTATACACATGTACTCAGGCGTAAACATTTCAGAAATAATTTGGAAAAAGTATTTTGGAAGTTGTACCAACTTGTTTTAAAACAACCTGATATTTTCTATTCTTCAATGAACTGGAAAAGAAGCTGCTTCTGCTGCTGCTGCTTTAAAAGTTGCATTAATTGTAATGAACAACCTCCTTAAAATAGCTGTATCTCTTGCTTCGTGCTAATGGAAGCCTTTTTAAAAAATGGGCTTTTAAACAAGAGTAAAGTGCTAAGCTAGGGGTGTAAAACACAAGGTCCCAGGACCGGATCTGGCCCACGATGTGGTGGTCAGATCTAGCTTGCAGGACCATCCTGGAAAATGTAAGGAGCTGACCTATGTTGCTTTGGCCCGGTCTACCCAATGTGAAGAGGAAACATGCCAGCAGTTTCAAACTGATTGCACCCACCAGGCACACCCACCAGCCACGCCCAGTGAGTGACATCAAGCTGGCCACACCCACCCAGTTGGCCACACCCTCCCAGTCTCTGCCCCGCAATCAACCACAGCCCTGATGCGGCCATTATGAAATTGAGTTTGACACCCTATGCTAAGCTAACCTTAACCCTAAGCTCACTAATTATATATAGTAATGAGTTAATACAGTTAACCTTATTGAAAAGAATCAGAACCTATTTTCTTTCTATTATTCTCTACCCCACACTGTTGCATATTTGTATTTAATACCCATGTATTGTATTATATGCTATCTTGCTAGTTTCTTCTTGCCAATTAAATTTCTTTAATTTGTTGTGGAAACAAGCAAAAAAATGGACTACGTGTATCAAGAAAAGGAATGAGCAGATCTCACATAGGAATACTTTTGGATTGCAGTCAGCCTTAGTAGACTAAAATTAATGTGATACTTATTAAGTTTGGCCAGAAAATAGAAACAAAAAAATACCCCAAATAACTATAACTGAAGATCAGAGTGAATTTATTATTGCTTTTTGCCAAGAGATCAATGTCTTTTGCATTATTAGTCCTGATACTGCGGGTTTTCAGTTATTTTCCTGGAATACATAAACCAAAAATGAGATGTTGATGGAGATTTAAAAGTTATATATAGTTCCCATGAATATACTGAAAATGTAATATTTTGAAACTGTATTCTACATATGTGATGAATATGCATGACGATTGATTTGTTACTAGTCGAAATTAAGGCATATCTAATTTAATTAGTTTCCTCTAATATTCAGCTCCCATCATTACCTGAAACCTCTGCTATTAAGTACATATGTACAATATGTAGAACGTCTCATCATAAGAGCTAGAGAACAGAACCCCGACCTCACTCTTAAAATTTATTTAAATTTGCTTTCTGCAGATTTTTCTTAAAAAAACATATTAATAATGTAAAATTGTACCTGTAATCCATAAATCCCAGAACAATTTATGAAGCACTGGTTCCCATAAATCAAAAGCGTATAAAACATACTTCCAATAGGATATTTTTAAAAATCTTTTGTACATAGTCTAGAAGATAAATATGAAGCTCTCCTCCAAAGTGTTTGGAAGTGATGAATGTAGAAAGATATTGGTCTGACAGGGACACAGGAAGTCATTTCGCAACACTAAGATCACATTTAAAAGTCAGGGCTGACAGCAGAAGGCAGTATGCAATTGTTTTTGTTTGTCTTCCTTGATATATGTTCATGAAAAAAAAAAAAGATATAATTTCACCATCCAATAAATAAAGGGAGGAAAGGTGAAGTGGAAGCCTCCCTTTCATATTATTTTTGATAGGCTCCTATAGATACAGTTGAGTTGAGTGGTATGGTTCAGTAGTGGGTTTCTACCAGTTCAGCCTGGTTCAAGCGAACTGGTAGCAGTGGTGGCGGGAGGCTCTGTCCACCCATTTGGATATAATTATGGATGTTCGGCGCATGCACAGAAGCGTCGCACATGTGTGTTCCTGTTCCCAAACCAGTAGCAAAGGTACGGTAGAGTAAGTGAAACCCACCACTGGTACAGTCACCGAGGCGACAGTTACAGGGCCCTTAGGGACATAGGTCCAGGGGTGACATTCCCAGAACAATTTAAGAAAACTTGCATTCACATCTCTCGTTTTAGGCAACAGGATTCTTATGACAGGCTCTTCAATGCCCAAGCTTGTCTTAACAGTTTCTTTTTCGCCTTTACTGTCTAATGAATAGTGTCTTGTGCAGACTTGGATATTTTTATTATTTATTATTTATTTATTTTATTTATTCATTTGTCCAATACACAAATACATAGGAAGAAAAATAGACATGTAGTAATATATATAAGGGTAAAAGTGAACTTAGAGGAGAGGATATATGAAGGAAAGAGAATGTATATAATAAGTGAGAGAAAGGAAAGACAATTGGACAGGGGACGAAAGGCGCACCAGGGCACTTATGTACACCCCTTACCGGCCTCTTAAGAACCTGGAGAGGTCAATCGTGGGGAGTCTAAGGGAGAAGTGTTGGGGGTTAGGGGTTGACACAATTGAGTCCGGTAATGAGTTCCACGCTTCGATAACTCGATTGTTGAAATCATATTTTTTACAGTCAAGTTTGGAGCGGTTCGTATTAAGTTTGAATCTGTTGCGTGCTCTTGTGTTGTTGCGGTTGAAGCTGAAGTAGTCATTGACCGGTAGGACGTTGCAGCATATGATCTTGTGGGCAATACTCAAATCGTGTTTTAGGCGCCGTACTTCTAGGCTTCCTAGGCCCAGGATTGTTAGTCTATTTTCGTAGGATATTCGGTTTCGAGTGGAGGAGTGAAGGGCTCTTCTGGTGAAATATCTTTGGACATTTTAGGGGACATGAGAGCAGCTAGAATAGGAAAGCAGCTTTAGATCTGATTTACACAAAACCTGCTTTTCCCTTTCTTCTCATATTTGTATTTATATCTTACTTTTCTCCAGGAGTGCCTTGCCATGGAGAGCAAGCTTCCTTTTATCCTCACAAGAACAATCCTATAAAGTAAATTGAGCTGAGAGATAATGACTAATCCAAAGTCATCCATTAAATTCCATGGATGGGAATGGACTTGAATCCATCGGCAGCTACTGTATATTGCCTGCATGTAAAAAGGAGGGGAGGGGCTTAATCAAATGGCTGTGACTGCCATATTAATACTTTTGGTACCCCTTTTTTTTTTACACCCCTGCTTGAACCAGTATCTCCTTGGCTCTTGTCTTGGACGTTAACCATTATACTGCCTTGGGTCTCCCAATATGTTGACCAACCCAGGCAGTGATGGCCTCCTACGGGTAAAGTCAGGTACACAGAACCGGTAGAAAAAAATTGGTCAAATACACAGAACAGGTAGAAAAATTTTGAATTTTTTCCCCTTCTGAGCTCTGCGTATGCTTTTCCTATCGCAGCAAATGAGGTTGAATGTATATAATTTTAGAGGAGCTGTCCGTGTGTGTGTGTGTGTGTACATACACATACAGTTTATATAGTAGATAATGTATATTTTTGTGTGCCTATGTGTAATATGTATGTACACATATGGCATATATAGATATAATTAAATAGTATATTTTGGATCATAGTTCCCTCTAAGCTGAGCAGTGAGCAATCGCTCACTTAAAAATCATCATCAACTCAGAGTTTTCCAAACCTGCCCAGAAGCCGAGAGGGAAATTTTATTATTATTTCTGTGCCGCCCAGTCCCAAAGGGACTGCCGCTCAGACACTATACTTTTCCGCCCACCTCCAAAAAAAATTAGAGAGAACACTGTTTTGGATGTTCAGTAATAGTAAATAGGGAAATTGTATCTCTTTGTAGCGAGGAGAGGCCAGGCACCCTAACCCTAACCCAAATGCTTGACATGAGTGACGTCAAGTTGGCCATCTTTAAGCCAGTCACATGACCTTTAAGCCACCACCCCCGGTCACATGATTGTCGAACAATTCCCACCTGCTCACATGGTCGGCAAGCCACACCCACAAAATAAGCCACAGTGTGGTAGTAATTTTTTTTGCAGTCGTTCACTGAACCCAGGTCTCTATTTTTATCTCTCCCAGTCAGTCAAGATTCAAGTTCAAGTTTCAAGTTTTATTGGATTTATATGCCGCCCCTCTCCGAAAACTCGGGGCGGCTAACAACAATCATAAACAATGTACAATAAAATCCAATACTAAAAGCAAATTTAAAACCCCTTAATATATAAAAACCAAACATACGTACAAGCATACCATATATAGAGTTGTGACGGCCTAGGGGGAGAAAAAGTCTTAATTCCCCCATGCCTGGCGGCAGAGGTGGGTTTTAAGTAGCTTACGAAAGGCAAGGAGGGTGGGGGCAATTCTGATCTCTGGGGGGAGTTGGTTCCAGAGGGTCGGGGCCGCCACAGAGAAGGCTCTTCCCCTGGGTCCCGCCAAGTGGCATTGTTTAGTTGACGGAACCCGGAGAAGACCCACTCTGTGGGACCTAACTGGCCACTGGGATTCATGTGGCAGAAGGCGTGCCATGCCATTGTTGCTAGTTTATTTCACAACACAACATTCTCCTCCCCCCCCACCACTCACCTCCTTAGAGGACTTTTTTCCTACAGTTTTTGAACACTTGCAAGGTTACCCCAAGGAAACCTTGCATTCTCAATGGTATATTTTATTTTACAAAGCGCAAACATATAAATATCAGCAGGAAAAGTAGAGCCCACATCAATACTGTCATGTTAGATCAGAAACCTCATATGTTATATTGGAGAGAAAGTGACCAACAGGGCACTGATGGGCAGCAGGAAGATGAAATGTTGTGTGGGATGAATTTTGGTTAACAGCAGAATTTTCCCTTCCAACAGGCTAGTGTTTCCTTATCCAGCGTATTTTCATCCCAAGTGTGACTCCTTAGTGACAAGGTTAAGGCATAGACTTTATTTTTTAAAAAATGGGCCATACAATAGATATGGCTCTAATAAAAAAATATGTCTCCTGAGCGTATACAGGTGCAAAGTGTATTGTCTTTAGTACTGGAAGACCAGAGCTACCCAGGTGAATTTTAGATTTATAAACATAAGCAAACTTATTCTGTCATACAAACCAGAACTATAAAATACATATGGAAGAGAATAGACATTGGGTAGTATATATAAAGATAATATATAATATATAAGAGAAAGTATATGACAGGAAGAAAATATGTATGATATATGACATAAAGGAAAGACAATTGGACAGGGGACGTTAGGCACACCAGTGCACTTATGTACGCTCCTTAAAATATATAATTATATATATATAATCTGGCATCCACCCCAGAGTTCTTAAAGAAATCAGATCTGTCATTGCTACCCCCCTGACTGATTTGTTTAACCAATCCCTGTTAACAGGAGATGTTCCTGAGGATTGGAGAATGGCCAGTGTTGTGCCTATCCACAAGAAGGGCAGTAGAGAAGAAGCTGGTAACTACAGGCCAGTTAGCTTGACATCAGTTATAGTTAAAATGATGGAGACTCTACTCAAAAAGAGGATAAATCAGTACCTAAAAAACAATAACCTATTGGACCCAAATCAGCATGGCTTTACTGAAGGCAAATCATGTCAGACTAATCTCATTGATTTCTTTGACTATATCACAAAGGTGTTGGATCAAGGCGGTGCCGTGGATATTGCCTATCTGGACATCAGCAAAGCCTTTGCTACGGTTCCACATAAAGAGCTGATAGATAAATTAGTGAAGATTGGACTTAATCCCTGGATAGTTCAGTGGATTTGCAGCTGGCTGAAGCATAGACATCAGAGAGTTATTGTTAATGGTGAGTATTCTGAGCAGAGACAGATTACAAGCGGTGTGCCACAAGGGTCTGTTCTGGTTCCTATTCTTTTTAATATATTTGTGAGTGACATAGGGGAAGGTTTGGTAGGGAAGGTTTGCCTATTTGCCGATGACTCTAAAGTGTGCAATAGGGTTGATATTCCTGGAGGGGTCTGTAATATGGTAAATGATTTAGCTTTACTAGATAAATGGTCAAAGCAATGGAAACTGCAGTTTAATGTTTCCAAATGTAAAATAATGCACTTGGGGAAAAGGAATCCTCAATCTGAGTATTGCATTGGCAGTTCTGTGTTAACAAAAACTTCAGAAGAGAAGGATTTAGGGGTAGTGATTTCTGACAGCCTCAAAATGGGTGAGCAGTGTGGTCGGGCAGTAGGAAAAGCAAGTAGGATGCTTGGCTGCATAGCTAGAGGTATAAGAAGCAGGAAGAGGGAGATTGTGATCCCCTTATATAGAGCGCTGGTGAGACCACATTTGGAATACTGTGTTCAGTTCTGGAGACCTCACCTACAAAAAGATATTGACAAAATTGAACGGGTCCGAAGACGGGCTACAAGAATGGTGGAAGGTCTTAAGCATAAAACATATCAGGAAAGACTTAATGAACTCAATCTGTATAGTCTGGAGCAGTGTTTTTCAACCAGTGTGCCGTGGCACACTAGTGTGCCGCGAGACATGGTCAGGTGTGCCGCGAAGCTCAGCAAGAGAGAGAAAGAGAGAGAGAGAGAGAGAAAGAAAGCAAGACACAGAGAGAAAGAAAGCAAGAGAGAAAGAGAGAGAGAGAGAAAGCAAGAGAGAAAGAAAGCAAGAGAGAAAGAGAGAGAAAGAAAGCAAGAGAGAGAAAGAGAGGCAGGGAAGGAGGGAGAGATAGAAAGAGAGCAAAAAAGAGAGGAAGGAAAGAAGAGAGAAAGAAAGAGGGATGGACAGAGAGGGGAAGGAAGGAAGAGAGAGAAAGAGGGAGAGAAATAGAGCGAAAGGGAGGGAGAGAGAGAGATATTTTTTTTGTCCAAACTTTTTGTAGCCCCCCCACTCCCCCCCCCCCGCTCAATGTGCCCCATAATTTTGTATATGTAAAAAATGTGCCGCAGCTCAAAAAAGGTTGAAAATCACTGGTCTGGAGGACAGAAGGAAAAGGGGGGACATGATAGAAACATTTAAATATGTTAAAGGGTTAAATAAGGTTCAGTAGGGAAGTGTTTTTAATAGGAAAGTGAACACAAGAACAAGGGGACACAATCTGAAGTTAGTTGGGGGAAAGATCAAAAGCAACGCGAGAAAATATTATTTCACTGAAAGAGTAGTAGATCCCTGGAACAAACTTCCAGCAGATGTGGTTGGTAAATCCACAGTAAGTGAATTTAAACATACCTGGGATAAACATATATCCATCCTAAGATAAAGCACAGGAAATAGTATAAGGGCAGACTAGATGGACCATGAGGTCTTTTTCTGCCGTCAGTCTTCTATATACAGTGTTCCCTCGATTTTCGCGGGTTCAAACTTCACGGAAAGTCTATACCACGGTTTTTCAAAAATATTAATTAAAAAATACTTTGCGGGGTTTTTCCCTATACCACGGTTTTTCCCACCTGATGACATCATATGTCATTGCCAAACTTTTGTCTGCCTTTAATAAATATTTTTTTTAATAAACTTTAATAAATAAACATGGTGAGTAATAATCTGAATGGTTGCTAAGGGAATGGAAAATTGAAATTTAGGGGTTTAAAGTGTAAAGGGAAGGCTTGTGACACTGTTCATAGCCAAAAATAGTGTATTTACAGTGATCCCCCGAGTTTCGCGATCTCGATCTTTGCGAAACGCTATATCGCGATTTTTCCACCCGATGACGTCACTCCCTTCCTTTCTCATCTTTCTTTCTCTCTCTCTTTCTCTATCTTGCTTCTTCCTCTCTCACACTCTCTTCCTCCCTCTCTCATCTCTTTCTTTCCTTCTCTCTCTTTCTCTATCTCTCCCCCTCTTGCTCTCGAGCGGCGGGCGGCACCCAGGGAAGGTTCCTTCGGCCGCCCACCAGCTGATCTGCTCGGCAGCGCAGTAGCAGTGAGGAGCCGAAGATGGGGTTTCCCCTTTGCGTGGGCAACGGGGAAACCCCATCTTCGGCTCCTTGCTACTACTGTGCTGCCGAGCAGATCAGCTGGTGGGCGGCCGAAGGAACCTTCCCTGGGTCTTCAACTCCCAGACCGGCCGGACAAGCGGAAAAGCGGCAGACAAACGGCGGGCGGAAAAGCGGCGGGCGGAAAAGCGGCGGACAAGCTGAAAAGCGGCGGACAAGCGGGCAGGCAGGCGGCTCCTCAGCTGCTGGGTCTTCCCAGGTGCGGAAGTAAAAACACCATCTGCGCATGCGCGGCCATGGAAAAAGGGGCGCGCATGCGCAGATGGTGTTTTTACTTCCGCACCACTACATCGCGAAAAATCGATTATCGCGAGGGGTCTTGGAACGGAACCCTCGCGATAATCAGGGGATCACTGTACTTCCGCATCTCTACTTTGCGGAAATTCAACTTTCGCGGGCGGTCTTGGAACACATCCCCCGCGAAAAGCGAGGGAACACTGTATAATATATATTTATATATTATATATAAATATAATATATATTTATATATTATATATAATTATATAAAATATAATTAAACACTTACCACTCAGCTGCTGCAAGTCTGTTAGACTGCAATGGGGTAAAAACCCTAATAAACTAACAACTTTTTTTTCTGATTTTAAAATTTTTCCTTAAAATGCCACATTGATAGCAGCCTCAGTTTCCTTATGAACTGGCCAATAAGTTTGTTTTTTTAAATTCTGATGTTGTCCAAAGAACTGTAAAATTTGTGACTATGTAAAGGGATAACCTTATTTACGCAGACATGGCTTTTTAAAAAAGTCCTTAAAGAAATACATTACCCTAAGATATGAACTAAGGGAGAGGATGAAGGGTATCAAACGGCTGAATATCTGATTGGTTTTGGTATTATCACTGTTGGCTGAGTAAGAGATGGGAAATTAAAATAAGCCCTAAGAACCTTTCCCTGCTTTCTGGTAATACACCACTAGCTGTCTTCAGCTTGCAGGAACTCTGATTTATAACTCACAAATAACTTCCTCCTTATGGCCGCAGTGATTCATAGTGCACTGTGTCCAGGAGGAAGGATTTGCAAGTGACAGGTCCTCTCCACAATTTACCAGGTACTGGCACGGCAGGCCCCTCGAGGTCTGATTTACAGCCAAAAGTGAGGAAGGAGTTTTGGCTTTCTGCTTGCTTGGATTTGGGCAAATGCTTCCAGAAGGGAAGTTGGGAAGGGTTGCAAGCCACCCTGCTAGCTAAGCTACCAGATTAAAAAGCCATCAAGTAGCAATGAAAATTCAGAAACAACTGTTCTCTCAGCCTGCTCTGCATCCAAATAGCAATTTAGAGGCAGAGACCACATTTCTTTGTTATTGCTGATGGGTTGGGTATTCCTTTCTGTAATTTGGGAGAGCAAAAGTTGTGTAATAATTGGAGCCTTACATTTAGAACCATATCTCTCTTACAATAGTAAGCTTATTACAAGGCTTCTGAGAATGCCAAGGTCTTGTAGCATCATTGCTGAAGAAAGGGGCGGCATACAAATCAAATCAAATCAATCAATCAATAAATAAATAAATAAATAAATAAATGCAGGCATACACACAGTGATGGGCTCCTATGGGTTCAGTCAGGTACGCAGAACTGGTAGAAAAATTTTGGTCAGGTATGCAGAACTGGTAGAAAAAAATTGATTCCCCCCCCCTTTTTTTCCCTTCCGGGCTCTGAGTATATTTTTCCTATCACAGTAAATGAGGTTGAATGTTTATAATTTTAGAAGAGCTCTCTCTCTCTCTCTCTGGGTATACAGTGATCCCCCGATCATTGCGAGGGTTCCGTTCCAGGACCCCCCGCAACGAGCGGGTTTTCACGAAGTAGCGCTGCGGAAGTAAAAACACCATCTGCGCATGTGCAGATGGTGTTTTTACTTCCGCAGCGCTAGCGAGGAGCCGAAGATTGGGGGCGGCGCGGCTGTTTTAAAACGTCGCCGCCGGCATGGGGGGCTTCCTAGCAGCCCCCCAAACCCAGGTTGGGGGTCCGGGGGGTGCTGGCAAGCCCCCCATGCCGGCGGCGACGTTTTAAAACAGCCGCGCCGCCCCCAATCTTCAGCTCCTCGCTAGCGGGCAGGCAGGCGGCGGACAAGCCGTTCGTTGGCGCTCGCTCTCGCCGCTTTCCAGCTGAGTCCTGAAGCGAATTCGCTTCAGGACTCAGCTGGGAAGCGGCGAGAATGAACGGCGTGGGCGGGCGAAGGGCGGGCGGCAGCGAGGAGTTTGCGTGGGCGGTGGGGAAACTCCTTGCTGATGCCCGCCGCTCGCCCTCCCGCCAGCAAGAGGGGGAAGACCCAGGGAAGCTGCCCAGCAACTGATCTGCCCGGCGCCATCTACGCATGCGTGCCCATAGAAAAAAGGGCACGCATGCGCAGATGGTGTTTTGACTTCCGGGTTGAAAAATCGCAAATTAGCCTGTTCGCAATGGTCGGGGACGCAATAACCGGGGGATCACTGTATATATACGCATACACATGCAGTTTATATAGTAATGTATATTTTTGTGTGCCTGTGTGTAGTATGTATGCAGTAAAGGGCAGCCAAAATTTTTACTGCCACACTGTGGGTGTGGCTTATTTTGTGGGTGTGGCTTAATGGTCATGTGATTGGGTAGGAGTGCCTTGCCAGCCATGTGATCACATGGGAGTGGCTTGAATGACCCTCATCGTTCAAATTCAAACATTCAAACAAGATTTCCTGCTGCTAGTTGATCCAATCATCTGGATCCTTTCTAAGGTTCTTTCTTTGACTGTCCCAAAGGTCCTGAACTGAAGAAGCTTCTTGGATGAGAAGTGAAACATTTTCAAGGAAAAACCCAAGAAAGCCCAGTTGCCTTTTGGAAAGGCACCTTTGGGGCAACCATAACCTGGATAACTGAGAATCTCCATAGACATCTTTCTTTGAACTGGGGGGGGGGAGGGGGGATTCTGCCTCTCTTGTCTAATTGTTTCCTAGGCAGCAACTCTTCCCCGCTTTTCCTAAGGTCATTCCTACATTCCATTATGGTACCCTGACTTTATGCATACAAGCCTGCAGACATGTTCTTTCTTTACTTCCTACTTTTAACATGACATAAATTCTTTGAGATATGTTAGGCTTGAGGTAGGTGCCTGGCCTAAACTCACCCATGAGCTGAAGGGACACTATGTTCAATGTGTCATCAATCCTAATATTGCACTCTAACCATTATAATATAATGGCTGCTAGAGGTGCAACAAGCACTAATGATACCACTGATGGTTTAAGTGAATCCTTCTACAGTGAGAAACAAGACTTTAGTGACTCTGCAATGACAAGAGTTCTTCATACAGCACTGTAGTAAGTTAGTGTTAACATCAGTAACTGCGTAAATAAAATATAAACACAGATTTCTGGAGCACCACTGGGTGTATAACTGTTATCAATTCATGGGTGCACTTGGAATAGTCTTTTTCATCTGAATGCTTTCCAATAGCTTGGACCACAGTGTGTATCATTTCTTGGTCTTAAGGTATATATTGGATAGGACTGATGGGAACAAATGACAGACTAAAAAAAAAAAAAGGAAATTTCTTTAGATAAGAAGATAATTTGTTATTTTCCAAACCTTTTTCCATAGCCCTCCAACCCCACAATCAAAAATAATTGCTAAAAAGTGATAGTGATGGAATGGTTTTAAAAATAGACAAAAAATTGCCCCCTCATCCCCCAAACCTTATGCAACCTAAAAATGCTGGTTCCATTTCATATGCCTAATATGGCCATTCCCACTGAGGAGGGTTTGTTTTTTGGTGTGTGTGTGTTGTCTTAGCTAACAAACATTTGTCCATTCTTGATCTGAAGGCCAAGGAAAAGATTCTAATGAATGACAAAATCTGGATCATGCTACTAATTGTACCTGGTCACAAAAGGTTTGCTCATTCTGATCTAGATGGCCATCTCTGTTTAGAATTGTAGAGTGATTATACAATTTGAAACAAACATTCAAGCTACTCCAGTTGTTTCATTTGAAGGTTTTGCTCCTCTGCAATACCAAACCCTAGGTTTCCCACACTGAATGTCTGCCTGGTATCAAATTCTGATTTCCCCTAGCTAACTTATAGGAAGACTCAGAGCAAATCTGTTAGTTAACCTTGACTCTTGTAAAACAGAAATACTATAATATTATATAACATGGTGCCCAGATTTGTTCTATAGAAGTGTATCTTTCCAACCAGTTCTGTATCTGCATGTTTATACACATTGTTACTGTTACCTTGGACATTCATTCCAGCTCCCATTTATGTTGCAACTCTAAAAATTTGTACCCAATCAGAACATTTGTCTTGTCGTGGCATCTTTTTTTGCAAAGCAGAATGCTCTGCTTTTACCCAGTTGGGAAAGGAGATTTTGCTATCATACAGATAGCTTCAAAAAACCCACCTTTGCCTGACTTTGATAGGCCATTCAACTGAGGACTGAGTGCCACCTACTGAACCCAGCCGAGTGCTACATGAGCTTGCATTTCTGAAGGCTTAAAAAATCCTATCATCCTCAGGAACAGCACCGATCAAAGTAACCATAAAGATCTATTTGCATTGGATAGTTAATGTGAGCCATATACCTTTCTAAAACATAACTGAAACTACACAAGGCTATTCTCCGGCACAGCGATTGGCTTCTGATACTTTATTTTATTTTTGTTTACCTGCCTTCTCCCAGTTTCTCCATTTCAAAACTATCTTTTATTTTAAAGCTACACATTTCTTTTAATCCTTCAAATTGCCTGGGTGTGCCTGTCTTCCTGATGGAATGTTAGCTAGGATGACTAGAGGCCTTGGATCAAACCAAATATCCATCCAGTTGAATATCTGAGGTTCTGTGTTAATTAACAAAGCATTTCTGAAAATATCATAATGCAGCCTAATGTAGAAGCCCTATCCAGCTACTTGACACCTGGGAACTGATATGCCTGGTATTTGATTTACCTATCCAGTCATAGAATTATTCTCTATGAAGTCAGGCCAGTTTTAGAAGCATGTAATTCAGTGGCCATACCTGTAGTTTGTGGAAGGTGATGATATTTTTCTGTTTCTTTCTTGCCTTTCAATGCAATTGTGTGATCTCCAAGGTTGAAAAGGGGGAATGCACAGTATGTATAAGTTCTGCATAAACACCAAGGTTCAAGCATCTCTTTTACTTAAAAGATAACTACCGGAATTAGTTTAAAGATCTGAGACTGGGAATGCAACATTTCTGCATTTACTTGCAGTAGTTTAAAAAAAAACTGGATTGTACGCAAGCTTCATTTAAAAAAAAAAATCAAAAATCCTAAAAATACAATGTCTACTTTCTTGTCAAATAAAAGGGCATGGAGTGGGATGAGCAGGACAAGAACTCATGCACCTCCGAATGACCATGTGGCTGGTTTTATTATGTGCTATTTATAAACACTTTAAAAGGCTGGTTTAGCACACCTATTTGTGTCCTTTAAATCCGCAGTCGTACTTTTCCTCTGCACGTAGAAACAAGGGAAACAACATGGCTTCTTCATTCATTTATGCTATAATTTCCTCCTTTTTCCTGGGTTTTGATGTCACACTGGGCTACACCAGGTAAATAAACCTGATGCTGTCCTCTTGTTATCCTTGAAACAATTCTCATACGAACAAGCCCTGAGAGCAAAGCAGCCGTCAAGGTCACAGTCGTCTTTAGAGCAATAAATCTATTTTTAATTCAGGGGTGGTGAACTTAATTGCTTGGGAAGCAATTGGATTCAGCAACTTTGATAGCAATGCCTAGTCCATTCCCAATTGTACACAAGGCTTATTTTGAGGATCAGACACGCCACAAATCTACAAGCTGTGAATTTCCAAAGGTAAGTAGGTCTGCCATCAACCATGTGATTCAAAAGTCCCTTCTGCAGTCTGTCCAGAAAGTACATTTGTTTTTGTTTTTGCGCATTTTTGAGGTTTTTACAAGTGCAAACCTTATCCAAATGACGCTTGAAATTTTCCTTTGCGGAGATAGGAACAGGAGGATTTTAAAAATGTGCAATAGATGTCTTATATCTTTTTGTGTGTGTATAGTGCATCTATTTTACATTTTTGTAGCAGAAGAAAAAAAAGTGTCATGAAAAATTTGCTGCCAAATTTTAATGGCTTGATTGATTTGATTTGATTTGATTTATTGGATTTGTATGCCGCCCCTCTCCGCAAACTCGGGGCGGCTAACAACCGCAGCAAAACAGTGCAACAAAATCCAATACTAAGAGACAGTTAAAAACCCATTATATAAAAACCAATCATACATACAAACATACCATACATAAAATTGTGAAGGCCTAGGGGGAAAGTATATCCTAGTTCCCCCATGCCTGGCGGCAGAGGTGGGTTTTAAGCAGCTTACGAAAGGCAAGGAGGGTGGGTGCAATTCTAATCTCTGGGGGGAGTTGGTTCCAGAGGGTCGGGGCTACCACAGAGAAGGCTCTTCCTCTGGGTCCCAACAAGCGACATTGGTTGACGGGACCTGGAGAAGACCCACTCTGTGGGACCTAACTGGTCGCTGGGATTCGTGTGGCAGAAGGTGGTCCCTGAGATATTCTGGCCCGGTGCCATGAAGGGCTTGAATTTTGTGTGCACAGGAAGCTACAAAACGGTGTCTGGGGCACATGAGAACTGCAGATTGCTTATCCTCGTTTAGCCCAAATTATGGCTACTCATATGTGTGGCTTGTCTGAAAGTTCTAAAATTTTCAGAGTAATTAAAAAAAAATAAGCAGAGAGAAGTTTAAAAATTAATTTTATAAAATAAAAACAGATTTACCTGCAACCTCAAAATAGCTCGTTCAATCGATTTGAAGAGGGTCTTGGGAATAGAGGCTGCCTGGATGCCAGGAGCTGGGAAACTTGCTCTTATCAACATTCATGAAGACAAAGCAAAACATTTCACAATCTACAGGGCATGGAGAGAGTACAGCTAATTCTACCAAGAAACTGAAGTTGGCCTAGCAAGATTTCTATCAGTGCTGTTTATTGCAAGACAGAAAGGGTTCTTTATGCTAACCTGGATTCTGTAAAAGACCTTAGAATACTAATATCGAATGACCTAAGTGCTAAAGCCCACTGCAACAATATCGCCAAAAAAGCCTCTAGAGTTGTTAACCTGATCCTATGCAGCTTCTGCTCAGGCAATCTCACTCTACTCACAAGAGCATATAAAACTTTTGCCAGACCCATCCTTGACTACTGCTCATCTGTCTGGAACCCATATCACATCTCAGATATCAACACCCTTGAAAATGTCCAAAGATATTTCACCAGAAGAGCCCTTCACTCCTCCACTCGAAACAGAATATCCTATGAAAATAGACTAACAATCCTGAGTCTAGAAAGCCTAGAACTACGGCGCCTAAAACACAATTTGAGTATTACCCACAAGATCATATGCTGCAACGTCCTACCAGTCAATGACTACTTCAGCTTCAACCACAATAACACAAAAACACACAACAGATTCAAACTTAATACGAACCGCGCCAAACTTGACTAAAAAATATGATTTCAACAATCGAGTTATCGAAGCGTGGAACTCATTACCGGACTCAATTGTGTCAACCCCTAACCCCCAACACTTCTCCCTTAGACTCTCCACGATTGACCTCTCCAGGTTCCTAAGAGGCCAGTAAGGGGCGTACATAAGTGCACAGGTGTGCCTTTCGTCTCCTGTCCAATTATCTTTCCTTTCCTTCACCTATCTTATATATTCTCTTCTGTTCATATATCCTTTCCTCTAAGTTCACTTTTACCCTCTTTTATATTATCACATGTCTATTTTTCTTCCTATGTATTTGTATATTGGACAAATTAATAAATAAATAAATTATCAAATGTGAACAAATGCAAAAGTTGATGCCTTTTTATTAATTCACAGGCTTGGAGGGGAATTTTATTCAGATACATTTTCAAGAAGGTGGAGTGAAAGACCACAAAATCCACCTTTTCCAGGGGCCCTTCCCTTGTACTTTGGCTCAATGGTGGGTAAATCCCACTTCCTCAATCAAATGTCTTCCTCTAACCTGATCCCTCCTAAACTCCTAATCCTCCAAATTTGGTAATTCCACCATCTGGAAAACACAAGGACTCCTCCAGATACATTGGTGGCTGCATGATCAATCTTATGAGGATCTCGAGATGTTTTGGATGAATCAGTCTTCATCAGAGAGACATTGCTTTGGGCAGGTACAAAAGCAGACAGATGGGCCATACCTGCCTGAAAGCAATAAAAGTCTTAATGTAGAGACATGCAGCCTCTGTTGGCTACAGGCATGTTACAGAAGGTGTGTAGGATATTGAAGGACATGTTCCCAAACTGGGCAAGGGCAGGCACCATTTTGGGATGGATTTCAAAAGTTTTAATGGTCCAATCAAACCAGTCATTCTTTCAGGCAGTTCATCAAATGAATTTCCAAAAGGATCATTTGGGTACTGTTATGGCAAGGATGGTATTTGCGTGTCTTTGTCAATGGTCCCACCCTAGGGAGATACTTTGCTTCTAAAAATCACTCCGGCCTCAAGCCACAACCTCTCTTGACAGCTGGTAAAATGTGGATTAAAAGTAAAACATTATACTTCTTTTAAAAGTCTCCATATTTAGAAATAGATCCTATTTTGTTGGTTTATTGTATTATATAAATGAGTTTGTTATGCATGTAGATTTGAGCTATGTAATTTGATGTTCTTATTTACACGGACTGCTAAGTTTCCTTTTTTAAAAAAACAAGGGTACATGTTAAAAAACAAGGGTACATGTTAAAAAACAATTAAAATGTTTCACTTAAATATTCAATACTGCTATACAGAGGTTTCGTGGAGACCGAAAGAAAAAAAATGTATTGATAAAAAAAAAGAAATATTAAAATAGGCCCAACCCTAATACTCTCCCTAAAGCAGAGAATTAGCAGAAGTAAAATAGCTAATTTCAGGGTGAGGTGAGAAGCAGCCCAATTTTAGTCCTTCCCTATTTAAAAACAATCCCTTAATCACCAGAACAGTTAGCCTTCTAATTCTATCTATTGTGATGAAGCTCAAAGGATGTCTGGTAAATTCCACTTTGGCAACAGAATGGTGAGATGGTAAACTAAGGCAAGCTATAGAAAATCATTTTCACATAGTAAATACTTATTTGTAGCAATTCCCACACTTTGTTTTAAATGTATGTATTTGCAAGTACAGATGCTTGATCATATTAATGCCCTGTGTCATTACTGAAAACGCTTAATTAATTTTCTATAACACAAAAGAGGCTCCTGTTACTCTAATTGATATGCACGCATATCTTAAATAAACAGCATTGAAATGTAACTACTGCTTGTGCTTGGTTCTTTTCTGTGTAATACCTATGCCATTTTTCTGTCCCTGGGCACTTGACTCTATTTTTAAAAATATGATGCAAGATTGCCCTCTGCTGGTAAAGATCAGAAAGGTACTTCTCCAATTTTAGAACACAGATACAGTGCAGTGGCTTTTATGCCCCCTCCCCCAAAAATAAGACATCCCCTGATAATAAGCCCAATCAGGCTTTTGAGTGCTTGGCAATAAGGCCAAGCGCTTATTTCAGGGTTCAAAAAAATATAAGCCAGGGTCCTATTTCCAGGGAAATACAGTAGGTGCTATGCAGAATTTAATAGTTAAAAATTTGATGGTAGGAATCATTAGATCCTGATATTGTACAGAAATCCCATACATGGGCTGCAAAAACCAGGTGGCACAAACTAAAGGGGGTTTGTAGCCTTCTTTGCTGCCATCTAGGGTTCTTTGGAATTTTTTTTTTCAGCTTTGGCAAGATTAAAGGGTTTGCTGAGAATGACAACTTTTGAAAAATTCACAGACCCCCTCCGTAAAAACCATTAGTTCCATGCCAGATCTTCTGGTTACACTTTGTGGTTGAACTGAAATAGAAGGGCTTGAAGAGAAGTATTCACTCTTCTCAATTTCAAAGGATGAACCCTGCTAGCATTATAGGATTAAAATCTTGGAGAGAGTGGTTTTGTCTCGTGGCTACTGGCTGACCTAAGCAGGAAACACTGGATTCTTGATATGCAAGCATTGACCTGCCTTGTCTGGATGGCTGGGTTAACTTGCCCCTTTCAGGGCTCAGTTTATTAGACCGAAGCAGTAACTTACGTTTGTTATTTGTGTTTCTCTGTTGTAATAAAGAGCCATTACCAAAGCTGATTTAAAAAGCAAATAAAAACATTAAAGATTAAAATTAACTCTTTAAAGTGTATCAAGAAAGATAGGTTTTTAAAAATGGCTTATTAAAGTTTTTTGGTCCCTCAGTTTCCAAGAGAATCCAATCCGGAAAGCTGGAATAACAGCAGAGAAAACTTGATTCTGAAGAGACACCAAGATTGTGTTGTATGGTTCCAATGTTGGGTTTTAGAATGCTTTTAATATTAGATTTGTTGCACTGTCACTATTTTGTTGTGAGCCGCCCCAAGTGTACGGAGAGGGGCGGCATACAAATCTAATAAATAATAATAATAATACTGGTGAGTGTGTGTGTGTGTCTTCAGATGATATCTATTAAAGTGCAGATAAAATATCATGAAAAGTTGAGTAAGGCTTTAAATAACAGACCCTTGGTTCTTCCTGCAAAAATAATTAGCAGCCATCTTTAAACAGAAGCATAATATACAGTAGTTTAATCAAGTTCTTCTGAATATAATATCTTTCTGCTGATTTTTTTTAACAAGTCAAGGTTCTAGACTAAATACAAAGCCAATCAAATAGTGCAGTGGTAGCGAAACCTATGGCAGGGGTGCCACAGGTGGCATGCAGAGCCATATCTACTGGCATGCCAGCCGTTACCCTAGCTCAGCTCCAACGTGCATGTGTGTGCCAGCCAGCTGATTTTTGGCTCGCACAGAGGCTCTGGAAGGGTGTTTTTGGCTTCCAGAGAGCCTCCAGGGGATGGGGAGGGCGCTTTTAACCTCCTCAGGCTCCAGGTAAGCCTTTGGAGCCTGGGGAGGGCAAAACAGAGCCTGCTGGGCCCACCAGAAGTTGGGAAACAAGCCATTTCCGGCCTCCAGAGGGCCTTTGGGGGAGGAGGAAGCTGTTTTCACCCTCCCCAGGCATTGAATTATGGGTGTGGGCACTTGCACATGCACAACAGCACATGTCCATGCTCTTTCAGCACCCAAGGAAAAAAAGGTTCACCATCATTGGTATAGGGGGTTCCCTATATGAACCAACGGTGGGATTCAAAAAAATTTACTATCGGTTCTGTGGGTGTAGCTTGGTTGGTGTGGTTTGGTGGGCGTGACTTGGTGGGCATGATAGGGGAAGGATATTGCAAATTCTCCATTCCCACCCAACTCTGGGGGAGGAGACTGCAAAATCCCCATTTCCTCCCAATCAGCTGGGACACATGGAGGTAGAGACTGGATGAAGGCGGGGCCAGCCGGACGTGGTATTTACCGGTTCTCCAAACTACTAAAAATTTCCACCTCCTGAACTGGTCAGAACCGGTTGAATAGCAGCTCTGATTAGAACTGCCCCTACCCTCCTTGCCTTCCGTAAACTCCTTAAAACTCACCTCTGCCATCAGGCATGGGGGAATTGAGACATTCCCCCCCTCTCCCTCGGGCCTATACAATTTATCTATGGTATGTCTGTGTGTATGTCTGGCTTAATAATGGGGTTTTTAAATGTTTTTTTAAAATCTATTAGACTTGTCATGAATTGTTTTATTGTATGCTGTGAGCCGCCCCGAGTCTACGGAGAGGGGCGGCATACAAATCTAATAAATAATAAATAATAATAATAATAACAACCATATAAGCAATGCCATCTGCATTCTAGTCCCCTCTCTTGACATTATAGCTCCTACTAAGTATCAACTAAGACAGTGTTTTGTAAGCTGGAAGATGTGTGGATTTCAACTCCCATAATTCTGAGCCCAAGGCTGGCTCAGAATGCTGCCAAGCTTGAAAAGTGCTGCAGTGGGTCAGGAACGGATCCACTGCTAGAATCAACTGCAATCCAGTCATCTTTTTGGATAGAGCATTTTTGTATGTGAGATATAGCCCCTAATACAAACATTATCAAACGTTGATCCAACCATGGGAATGGGGAAACTGGATCAGCTCCCACAACAAAAGAAAAATATGTTTTCTTTGAATATTAAAGTTTCTCACCAAGCAGTACCTATAGCGTTCCATATTACTCTTTGTATCCTCCCTACACAAAGTACAGTGATACCTTGTCTTACAAACTTAATTGGTTCCTGGACGAGGTTCTTAAGGTGAAAAGTTTGTAAGACGAAACAATGTTTCCCATAGGAATCAATGGAAAAGCGATTAATGCGTGCAAGCCCAAAATTTACCCCTTTTGCCAGCCGAAGCACCCATTTTTGCACTGCTGGGATTCCCCTGAGGCTCCCCTCCATAGGAAACCCCACCTCTGGAACTCTGTGTTTTTGCAATGCTGCGATTTCACTGAGGCTCCCCTTGCTGGGAAACCCCACCTCTGGACTTCCGTTGCCAGCGAAGTGCCCGTTTTTGCGCTGCTGGGATTCCCCTGCTGGGATTCCCTTGCAGCATCACAAAAACACGGAAGTCCGGAGGTGAGGTTTTCCATGGGGAGGAGCCTCAGGGGAATCCCAGCAGTGCAAAAATGGGTGCTTTGCTGGCAACGTAAGTCTGGAGGCGGGGCATCCCAGCGGCGGCAGTGGGTTTGTAAGGTAAAAATAGTTTGTAAGAAGAGGCAAAAAAATCTTAAACCCCAGGTTTGTATCTCGAAAAGTTTGTATGAAGAGGCGTTTGTAAGATGAGGTATCACTGTATCTCTAAATCTGTTCCAAATGGGGATTTATCAGGACTAGCTATAGATGTTTATATTAGCCTCCATGCAGCAAAGGGCTACCAAAATTTTTACTACCACAATGTGGGCATGGCTTATGCATTTTTTTTCAACATCTTTCAGTGCACATTGGGTACTCTGGGGTGGAGCTCTATTTTTGCTACCCCACTGCGTTGCCCCCGTCTGGACAATAGCCCACCCCTGCCTTCATGTTGCATACCTGATTTTCAAAACAGCTGAACATTGTATATCAACCATTTCCACAGTTTAACAGAGCATAATGTGAATAAGTACTAAAACATTCATGAAGTTGTAATTCTTAAATCAAGTATATAAGCATGTTTTGATAATGTCTACTTATAGCAGACGATGTTAACCAAAGGTTGTGTTTAAGTCCCATTTAAAGTAAAATAATCATATCTAAAACTCTTGTGTGCTTTCCTTTACTCCTTTTCCAAGCGGAAAATAATCAAACTAGACCATTAATCATTTCCATTTTCTACATCTTACCTAGTTTTATAATATCCATGTCAAATATATTGCAGGACTTCAGTAGTAAATCAAGCTAAAACTTAAGTAAAGGGCCTCTCTGCTTTTTTTTTTAATAGGTGTGAAATACAGGGCACTAGTGGACAATGAATAATGCATTCATTCAAGCAAATAAACTCTTTAGAAATGAAGTTATGAGTCATTGGCTTTTCAAAAGTGCACTCTCCTGGTCAGAAGGCAGAATTACAAAGGAAAAGAAAGAATAATTCAAGTACAGTACTGTATAGTACTGAGCTTGAATGTTCCTATTTTGATGTGGCAAAGTAATTTTTTGCCCATATAAAAGATGCAGCAACATTCTTCAGTCTGGCATTCAATTGATACATAGGCCTGCAAATTCAAGAATCAAAAACTTCCCAGTTTGCTCATTCTTTTCCCCCTCGTATCATTGTGCATCTTAACTTAATTGTTTTTATTCTCTGATTTTTTTTATTTGCTCATCTTTATTATTGGCTGAAATCGTTACAACCAAGGCAGTGAAAAGAATTTTGATTTCATCACCTAGCTTCTATTTATTAATGCAATGGCAAGTAACTCAAGGTCATTTCAAGATGACTATTTCCTGATTTAAAATCTAATAGAGTTTGTTGCTTTGCTTGTCTTACTGTTTCCTGTTCAATGTACCATATAACAAATATTTATTTATTTATTTATTATTTATTTATTAGATTTCTATGCCACCCTTCTCTTCGGAATCAGGACGGATTAATTATTAAAAAGATAGTGGTAGTAAATTTTCCCAGGCCAGAATCAACTTTATTGGCACGTGGCTCAAAGTACAGTGATCCCTCGATTTTCGCGATCTCGTTCTTCGCGAAACGCTATATCGCGATTTTTCCACCCGATGACGTCACTCTCTTCCTTCCTTTCTCATCTTTCTTTCTCTCTCTCTTTCTCTATCTTGCTTCTTCCTCTCTCACACTCTCTTCCTCCCTCTCTCATCTCTTTCTTTCCTTCTCTCTCTTTCTCTATCTCTCCCCCTCTTGCTGGCGGGCGGCGGGCGGGCGGGCAGCAGCGAGCAGACGAAGATCCAGGTTTCCCCGCCGCCCACGCGAAGGGGAAATCCCGATTCGGCTCCTCGCTGCTGCCGCCGAGCAGATCAGCTGCTGGGCAGCCGCAGCAGCAGCGAGCAGACGAAGATCCGGGTTTCCCCGCCGCCCACGCAAACTCCACCATCTGCGCATGCGCGGCCATGGAAAAAGGGTGCGCATGCACAGATGGTGTTTTTACTTCCGCAACCCTACATCGCGAAAAATCAATTATCGCGAGGGGTCTTGGAATGGAACCCTCGCGATAATCGAGGGATCACTGTATCCTTAATCTTTTGTCATTTTTGCAAGATTTGCCCCCCCCCCCAACCACACACACAAAATCCAGCAAAGGCCATGATTACAATGCAATATTTACTGGTTTCATAGAAAATCCTCAATGATACAGAGAAATAGAACTGGTTTTAATGCAAAATAGAAAATTTCCTTCTGTGCAAAAAATCTCTATTTCCATACATAGTAAAACCTCTGGTCATGATTATTCCATCACTTTGGACGCAGTCTGATTTAGTCATGGCCCGAACCTAATTTTGGAAATTTGGACCTTACAAAAGAAATGAAGAGGAAATTGGCTGTGGAAAAAATATTGTGAATTTTTTGGTCAGAGCCCAATTTGGTAATGGCCAGATGCATTTGTGACCAGAGGTCCTACTGTATGTTATATTTAGCAGGTTTCAACCAGATAGAGGCAACAGCATTACCTATAAATGTAATTCAAACAAACTATAACCGTTTTCTTTTGTTTTAATGTAAAGGAGCCTTGAATCAGACCTCTGTATTGTATCTTTGGAATTTGATAGTTGCACTTCCACAGAAAAGACTATTGGGCTTGTAAATAATAATAATAATAATAATAATAATAATAATAATAATAATAGTAATAATAATCAACAGACGATCCAAAGTGCACACTCTGTAAAGAAACAGATGAAACAATCGATCACATACTCAGCTGCTGCAAAAAGATCGCACAGACTGACTACAAGCATAGACATGACGCTGTGGCACAGATGATCCACTGGAACTTGTGCCGGAACTACCATTTACCAGTGGCAAAGAACTGGTGGGATCATAAGCCCAAAAAAGTGGTCGAAAATGAGCAAGCAAAACTACTGTGGGACTTCTGACTTCAAATTGACTGAATTTTGAAGCATAACACACCAGACATCCTGATTGTGGAGAAAAAGAAAGTATGGATCATCAACATCGCAATCCCAGGAGACAGCAGAATTGAGGAGAAGCAGCTAGAGAAATTAGTGAAATACAAAGATCTAAAAATCGAGCTGCAACGACTCTGGCATAAGCCAGTGAAAGTGGTCCCAGTGGTACTTGGCACGCTGGGCGCAGTGCCAATGGATCTCAACAGACATTTGAAAACCATTGGAGTTGACAAAATCTCCATCTGTCAATTGCAAAAGGCCACTTTACTGGAATCAGCAAACATAATTTGCCGCTACATCACTCAGTCCTTGGGAAGTGCCCGACTGGTGATGAAATACGAAATCCAGCATAGTGATCTCGTTTGCTGTGTTGCATTGACATAAGAATAAGAATAAGAATAAGAATAAGAATAATTTATTAGATTTGTATGCTGCCCCTCTCCGTAGACTCGGGGAAGTCTTTCTTTTTTAAACCCTTCCATTCTCAAATTTCCCATGGTAAGAGCAAAATGCTTCTGTTCCCAGATTCCCCAAGATAGTAAATGAGAAGATAAAACTTAATGTTTCCAAAGCCTCAGTTTCTGAGTCAAACTGTATGTTTTGTCTAATAACAATCCAGATCCATAGAACTGGGATGGAATCTTGCAGCCCACACATACATGGGTAGAATACTTCTCTCTCCCTCCTTCCCTCCCTCTCATTCTCTCTTTCTTTCTCTCCTTCCTTCCTACCTTCTCTCCTTTTTAATCCTGGATTTAAAACTCAGCAGATGAATTTGAGGCTTCCTTTCCTACTTGTGCACTGCCTCCATTTCGCATCAGAAAGATTTTCACCAGGACATTTCTAGTGCAGCTAGTTAGCTACAGCAATTTCCCATCCCTTCCTTGGGAGCACTGATAGACTAATTTTGCTAAAGGCAAAATTAGAGAATTAAGTGGAATTAATTAAGCCCAATTCAATTGTTCTTTTAAGGGCCTCTCCTTATTACAGGAGCCTAAACAGTTTCATTCCTTCACCTGCTGCAGACTGGCATTAACATGCCTATTCCCGCTGAGCTGTTGCCTCAAATCCCAAACCCACCCTGGTGGAAGTTTTAGTTAATGCTAAGGGGTGTGTTGGACTGGAGCATCTTGATTGGGAATCCATCTGCAAAAAAAAGGGGGGGGAGAGGAGATTGCATGTTTTTGTCCATCCTTTAGAAAAAACCTCCATAGAATTCTGTTTCTGTCATCATGAGCAGAAAGATTAGATTTCTTCAGGTCTTATTAGTTGAACATGACCTGGGGTGGAAGAAAGATGAACCAAAGGCTGGGATGGGATTTTAGGAATCCAAATCCCAAACAGTCTAAAGCAGTGATTTTCAACCTTTTTTGAGCCGCGGCACATTTTTTACATTTACGAAACCCTGGGGCACATTGAGCGGGGGGGGGGGGGGGCTAAAAAAGTTTGGACAAAAAAATTCTCTCTCTATCTCTTTTCCTCCCCTTCACTCTATTTCTTTATCCCTCCCTTTCTCTCCCTTCCTCCCTCTTTCTCTCTCTCTCTTCATCCCTCTTTCTCTTCCTTCCTCTCTTTTTTGCTCTCTTTCTCCCTCCCTCTATGTCTTTCTCTCTCTTTCCTTCCCTCCCTCTCTTTCTCTCTCTCTCTTGCTTTCTTTCTCACTTGCTCTCTCTCTCTCTCTTTCTTTCTCTTGTTTTCTCTCTCTCTTGCTTTCTTTCTCTCTCTTGTTTGCTTTCTCTCTTTCTTTCTCTCTCTCTTGCTTTCTTTCTCTCTTTCTCTCTTGCTTTCTTTCTCTCTGAGCTTCGCGGCACACCTGACCATGTCTCGCGGCACACTAGTGTGCCACGGCACACTGGTTGAAAAACACTGGTCTAAAGAAACGAGATGGGACTGTGGCATCGGATTAGCAGAGGTGGTACACACAGCTGAGATACAAGCAATAGTGATCACAGACAAATAGCACTTGACTCCTACAGTGAGCTGTCTCTGTGTCGAATTCCACATAAAGCATTACCTAAAAGCTTAGGGTAAAATCAGGGAATACAGTGTTCCCTCGATTTTCGCGGGTTCAAACTTTGCGAAACGTCTATACCATGGTTTTTCAAAAATATTAATTAAAAGAATCCTTCGCGGTCCCCCCCCCCAATACCATGGTTTTTCCCGCCCGATGACAGCATATGTCATCGCCAAACTTTCGTCCGCCTTTAATAAATATTTTTAAATAAACTTTAATAAATAAACAAACATAGTGAGTAATAATCTAAATGGTTGCTAAGGGAATGGGAAATGGTAATTTAGGGGTTTAAAGTGTTAAGGGAAGGCTTGTGACACTGTTCATAGCCAAAAATAGTGTATTTACTTCCGCATCTCTACTTCGCGGGAATTCGACTTTCAAGGGTGGTCTCGGAACGCATCCCCCACAAAAATTGAGGGAACACTGTATCTATTTTCCAGGCTTAGTTTAGCACTTTAGGCAGGGGTGGGCTACTGCCCGGACTGGGGTGGGGGGCAACGAATGCAATGGGGTAGCAAAAATAGAGCTCCACCCCAGAGCATCCAATTTGCACTGAAAGATGTTGAAAGAAAATGCAGGACGTCCTCCATAAGCCATGCCCACAGTGTGGTAGTAAAAATGTTGGTAGCCCTTCACTGACTTCAGGATAAGATGAATAACACCCAAGGTCAAAAGTGGTAGTCTGCTGGTTATGGACCAGTTCAGGCTACCTGGTAGTGAAGATCTGCAGGTGGTGCCACTGGCCCGCCCGCCTGCCCCAACTCTATGTCTTCCTATTTCTGCATGTATTGAAGCCATGCGCATGTGTGCAAGCCACAGAATGGGTGCGCCTGAGTGTAGCAAGCATGCGTGCACACACACACTCACGTTTTTGAACCAGTAGGGAAGGTAAATGAATACCACCGCTGCCCAAGGCTACTAAATAAACTTCCTGATGATCAAGCTAAAACATTTTTCAACTGGAAGGATTAAAAAAAATCTGTATGCAAAAGGGACAGATCTATTACCTTCAATAGTTTATGTAGAAAATAAAAGCCATCTAAGTATGATAAGTAATTTTACACTTATGCAGTACAGTCCTGAAAATAATGCTTATGTGTATATTGATAGATGCTATATAGATACATGATAGGTAGGCAGGCAGGCAGGCAGGCAGGCAGGCAGACAGACAGACAGACAGACAGACAGACAGACAGACAGACAGGCGCATTTTGACTACCCGGTCTAGGGCTAATAGTGTAGCTTGTTATTAATCATTGCCAAAGAATGTGGAATGCCTGTCTTGGTAAACATTGACTGAACATCCTGTTTAATGTAAAGATTATTTACTCAGCTCTCTGTCCTGTTTAAGGTAAAGATTATTTACTCAACTCTCTATCTAAGGTAAAAGTTATTTAAACACTCTTTTGTTTAGTAAGCAATCACAGGTGCCAAAAGAGCATGTGTGCGTGTTATCGCACGTGCGTGAGTGCCCACACCCATAATTCAGTGCCTGGACAGGGCAAAAATAGCTTCCCCCGTCCCCCGGATGCCTTCTGGAGGCCAGAAACAGCCTGTTTCTCAACTTCTGGTGGGCCCAGTAGGCTTGTGTTTTGCTCTCCCCAGGTTCTAAATGCCTTCCTCCATCCCCCCAGAAGCTCTCTGGAAGCCAAAAACACCCTTCCAGAGCCTCTGTGCAAGCCAAAATCATCTGGCCGGCACACATATGCACGTTGGAGCTGAGCTAGGGCAATGGCTCACATGTCATCAGATATGGCTCCGCGTGCCATAGCTTCGCCATCACTGTTATATATGAACCATTTATCCATTGTAACTAAATTGGTTAAAGTTAATCTTTTGTATTTGTGTGCACAAGAAATTTGCTATAAAAAATAAACACAGATCCAAGGAAAAGAAGGTCTCTGAACACAGACGTCTATGATCCCCCGAGGGCCTTCAGATCCAGAGAGAGATTTTCCTAGCTGGAATAGCTTTGCTCAGAAACCCACGTCTCTGTGTCTATGATTCTTACAGATAGAGAATAACTGTTGCAAAGTCTTCCAACCACGATTTCCATGGCTAAGAGAGGACTATAGTATAATATCTTAATATGGTCTAAGACCAGTACAATGTAAGCTACAACAACAAGAGAAACTGGGTCTCCCTGCTCCTAACCCACCATCTTAACCAACAGAATGCATTCACTTATCTACCCTCCTCCACTGTTTCAGTTTAGGATTAAATAGGAGTTTTACATTTGATTGCAGACAATAACATTGCTGTAATATTGCTGAAACATCTCTTAAGAAATATATTGCTTTGCTGCAAAAAGGAATGCAGTCTGAACGTCCCTTCTGGACAAGTAAGTTGGCTTCCACATAAAAGAGTATTGCAGTTCACTCATTCTGAGATGTGCCCTCAAGTGACATTGAACTATCTCATATTACAACTTTCTATTGCTACCATGATTGTCTGGAAAACAAATGAGTGACTTTTGGGGAAATATTAGTATCCGAGGATGCACTAAAATGTTAGTGTCTGAGGATGCACTGAAGATGAAGGGATGGTAAATGTTTAACAGTGTCTCTGATAGGTCTCCAGTTTTAACAACAACAACAACAACAACAAACAACAGAGTTATAAGGGACCTTAGAGGTCTTCTAGACCAGTGATTTTCAACCTTTTTTTGAGCCGCGGCACATTTTTTACATTTACAAAACCATGGGGCACATTGAGGGGGGGGGGGGCTAAAAAAGGTTTGGACAAAAAAAATTCTCTCTCTTCCTCCCTTTCGCTCTATTTCTCTCTCCCTCTTTCTCTCCCTTCCTCTTTTTTTCTCTCTTCCTTCTTTCCTCTTTTTTGCTCTCTTTCTCTCTCCCTCCCTACCTCCCTCTATGACTTTCTCTCTCCCACCTTCCCTCTCTCTCTCTCTCTCTTGTTTTCTTTCTTTCTTGCTCTCTCTCTTGCTTTCTTTCTCTCTTGCTTTCTTTCTCTCTTGTTTTCTTTCTCTCTTGCTCTTTCTTTCTCTCTCTCTTTCTTTCCCTTGTTTTCTTTCTCTCTCTGAGCTTTGCGGCACACCTGACCATGTCTCGTGGCACACTAGTGTGCCACGGCACACTGGTTGAAAAATACTGTTCTAGACCAACACCCTGCTTAGGCAAGAAACGCTACACCACTTCAGACAGATGGTTATCCAACATCTGCTTAAAAACTTCCAGCATTCACAACTTCTGGAGGCAAGCTGTTCCACTGATCAACCCTTCTGACTGTCAGGAAATTTCTCTTTACGTCTAAGTTACTTCTCTCCTTTAGTTTCCACCCATTGCTTCTTGTTCTCCCCTCAGGTGCTTTGGAGAATAGGTTAACTCCCTCTTCTTTGTGGCAGCCCCTGAGATATTGGAACACTGCTATCATGTCTCCCCTGGTCCTTCTTTTCATTAAACTAGCCATGCCCAGTTCCTGCAACCCTTCTTCATATGTTTTAGCCTCTAGTCCCCTAATCATCTTTGTCGCTCTTTTCTGCACTTTTTCTAGAGTGTCAACATCCTTTTTGCATTTAACAAAACCATCCTTTCTTTGTAGTCTTCTTAAAAACGTTAGCTAGAGAGGGATATGATGAAATCAAAGAAACAGCAGTCTGTCTCCCTGCACTGCCCAAGTAACTAAAAAAAATGAGTTCAGAAGTGTTGTGGTTAGCTCTGGCCCATCTCCTGCACCAGGGAATGTGGAGGTGGATTCAGGGGAAACTTCAACATGTCATAGGCCTGTTTTATTGCCGACAGAGGCAGGTAGTTCAGTGTCCTCAGATGAAGAAGAAGGTGGGAGTGACTTGGACGAGGGGGACTTGGCACACAGCCCAGGAAGTCAATCTCCATTATCTTTGGTTGATTCGGATGCGGAAGGCTTGGACCCACGCAAGTGCAGAGTTATGCGTAGAATAGATCAATTGAGGGCATATTACAGGAGATAAGAGAGGCCACCTGTGTTTGGGTGGGGCTCCAGTAATTAGTGCTGCTGATATAAATAGCAGCGTGTGGGTTTGGCCGTTGTGGAAGAATATCTGATCGGGACTGCCTTGCTGTCTCGGGACTTTGTTTGTTGATTTTTCACGACTTTGAAACCAAAGCAGAGCAAAGTGTGTGGGTGTTTCACTTCGTGGAAGAAGAAGGGCTGTGACGTTTCTTCACAGTTGCAAGGTAAGTAATTAAGGACTGATTTAAGGGACTTGTACAGACTACCAGATTGTTTTGGGACGAGTGCTCTTTGCAATACAAAAAGAGTGCTTAGTTTATCTTGAATTTTGTGATAAAGAACTTTGTTTTGAATTTTCAAACGTGTGTGTGTCTGAAATTTGTACCCTTGAATTTTCGGGAGGCTCCTATCAGAGAGCCCTACAGAACAACAACAACAACAATAATAATAATAATAATAATAATAATAATAATAATAATAATTATTATTATTATTATTATTATTTATTGGATTTGTATGCCGCCCCTCTCCGTAGGAAGGAAACAAGAAGGAAACATTTCAGGGTAGGAATGTAACAGAACCAGTAGAGGTTCAAGGGATGGTTGCTACCTATGGACTTATATCCATTGAAGGATTCTTCCTCCTAGATTATTTCCCAAAGTGTTCTGCATCATTTATGTAATAAATTTAAGATATATGTTAATGAAAGAAAGGCATTCAATGAAATCTAGTGTGCATAAAGCCAATATGAAACTCAACATGCCATGGATTATTAATCTATTAAGAAGCTAGCTAGATAGAGAAAAGGTAGGGAAAAGAGAAAAGTCAAGTACTTAGAAAAATTTAAAAAATTCAAGATTTATATTTATTCAGAATGATAAATGAATTTTTAGAACATGTGGCAGAGGTGGGCTGCTAAACAATGTCGTTTGGCGGGACCCAGGGGAAGAGCCTTCTCTGTGGCGGCCCCGACCCTCTGGAACCAACTCCTTCCAGAGATCAGAATTGCCCCCACCTTCTTCGCCTTTCGTAAGCTCCTTAAAACCGACCTTTGTCGTCAGGCATGGGGGAACTGAGATATTCCCTTCCCCCTAGGCCTATACAATTTATGCATGGTATGCTTGTGTGTATGTTTGGTTTTTTAAATAAGGGTTTTTAAAATTATTTTAAATATTACCGTAGATTTGTTACATGTTGTTTCATTATTGTTGTTAGCCGCCCCGAGTCTATGGAGATGGACAGCATACAAATCTAATAACTAACTAACTAACTAACTAACTAACTAACTAACTAACTAACTAACTAACTAACTAACTAACTAAATAAATAAATAAATAAATAAATAAATAAATAAATAAATAAATAAAAATAAAATAAAATAAAGAAATGAAATGAAATGAAATAAAATAAAATAAAATAGTAAAGTAAAATAAAATAAAATAAAATAAAAAAATAAAATAAAATAAAATAAAATAAAATAAAATAAAATAAAATAAAATAAAATAAAATTGGAACGGTGATGTGTGTTCGCCCCTGTGGCTCTGAGTGCTGGCGGAGTCCAGCACAATTACACTACTGCACCTGGGCAGGTAGCAAAATCACACGCAGACACATAGGGGCGCCCACGGCAGCATACACCTCAATTTCAAAAAATCTGAATCACCAGTAAATATAGTAGCAAAGTGATTGTGAGTTTTATATTTTTTTGCTCCTATCACCTGGAATTTTTCAACCCACTTCTGGTGGTCTTAAAAGAGATTTTCACAAAAGGTAAGACACAAAAATAAGGTTATTTGAAAGGAGGGGGCAGAATATTATTCCAAGGGAATTAAGTCATCCTATACGGAGCTTTTTCAGAAGCAATGTGAACCAAAAAAAAGTTTTTTAAATCCCACAAGGGTTTTTTGGGGATAAAATATTTCTTCTAGCTCCATCTTTTAACCCCATTTTGTATTTAATGTACTTAATAATCACAGGAATAATTAGTGAACCTGTGGCTTCCTCATTGCGTCTACCTTTAAAATATTAAAATATTTAAAATGCATCAATTGGGAAAGAGAGGTAATGTTTTCCCTTTCCAAGTAGGTTTGAAGGAACGAATAGCTCGGCTTCAATATACCGCTGGTCAAACCTATCTTTTGAAGGTTCCTTGCGACAGGTTTTAACTTAAGCAAGTGATATAAAAGAAATGATGGGAAGTCTGTCAGCTACATCGTAGTCGTGTATGCGAATGTTGCATTTGACAACAAGGCATAAAGATTACTTATAAATAAAAGCATCCAGTGTAATAAAATGCCTCCTAGTGGGCTTAAAACAGAGTAACAGCAAGGAACTTGTGTTATTAAGTTCATATCAAGCCAAGCCTGAAAGAAACCAAGGGAAAGAAACAATTCTTGAGATGTCCCAGGCTCATGGCTATTAATAATACACAGGATGAAAACCATTAGGCGGTAATGCTGTGAATCATCTGTAAACCAAGATGGAAATTGTAGTTACATTGCAATTCCTTTAGGTTAGGGAGACTGTTCTGAAGCCCAGCCAGGCCGGGCCTTGCACATCTAGGCAGGAAAGAGCTCTCTCTCTCTCTCTCTCTCTCTCTCTCTCTCTCTCTCTCTCTCTCTCTCTCTCTCTATCTATCTATCTATCTATCTATCTATCTCTATCATCTATCTATCTATCTATCTATCTATCTATCTATCTCTATATCTATCTATCTCTATATCTATCTATCTATCTATCTATCTATCTATCTATCTATCTATCTATCTATCTATCTATCTATCTATCTATCTATCTATCTATTGTTAGAGTTGAAAGGGACCATGAAGGCCATCAGGTTCAACCCCCTGCCCAAGCAGGAACCCTATAGCACACCCGTCAAGTGGCAGTTCAATCTTCTCTTAAAAATGTCCCAGAGTGTTGGAGTTCACAACGTCCGCTGGTAGGTTGTTCCATTGGTTGATCGCTCTGACCGTCAGGAAGTTCCTCCTTATCTCCATGTTGAATCTCTCCTTGGTCAATTACTTCATCTACATATAATAACAGACATGCAATCAGTCTATGGTGGTTTTTTTCCTTGATTAAGCCTAGGCCAGAGATGTCATGGCGGCATCACATGACACAGTAGGACTTTTACCCTTCACCAATCCGGGTGTGGATGTGGGTGTGGCCAGCGCTTAACCCATCTGGCCCATAGGCTGTGAATTTGACCTAGGCCAATGATGGCAAACTTTTTTTTCCTCGGGTGCCAAAAGAGTGTGGGTGGGTGCTATCACACATGCATGAGTGTATGCACCCATAATTCAATGCTTGGGGAGGGCAAAAACAGCTTCCCCTGCCCCTGGAGGCCCTCTGGAGGCCAGAAATGGCCTGTTTCCCAACTCCTGATGGGCCCAGTGTGAAAAATATTGAGACAGTCGGTTCTTAAAGCTCTTTTTATTTGTAAGGACAGGACAGCTCTTTTTGTAAGTGACTTCCAGTAAGAACGCGATATCTTCAAGTTGCCAAGGTTGGGAAACACTGTTATAGTGTGTAACAGGGTCTATTGTTTCCCTGATGTGGATTTTAGAAATTTTACTAGTTGTTTGTCCATCGTGTTCGAGGTGGACCTTGACATCTAATGAGCTGTGGGCTGTACATGATGTGTCCGCAGGTGGCTGGGTGAGGCCTATACTAGTATTCCTTATTTTAGTCTATGCCCAATAAATTATCTAGAAGTATAACTTCTGCTGAGTTAGTTATAAATCCTAATAGGGAGGGTTTTTTTAACCATCTGATTTCACTACAATAAACCTGTTTCAGTTCACATTAAGGAGGTTGATTTTTAAAAAAAGTTTTGAGTCTCCTGGGGTAAATTAGAGAGGTTCCACCTCCTAGTTTTTGTAAAGTCCCGTAATTCAAACTCCGTTGACTCAAAGTTCTGGGAACTGAAGAGAGCCCAATAGGCTGCTTAGATCAAACCAGTGCCTTAAATCAGGAAGCCTCAATTAATTTGGGGGAGTGAGAACCAGTATATTAAATTAATATATTACTATTTTTTTCTGCAAATAAATTATTGCATATTTGCTACAGAAAACGCTCTCTTATTTTCCATTCTTGGGGTTGAGACAGTAACAATTATACAGCTTTGAAAACCAATATTTTCAAAACCGTATTTTCAGTGGTTGTTCGTTCAATCTGTGTTGCATTGTATGCCTGTTTTGAAATATGACAATCCCATATTTTCACATTTGTTTTGGCTACACTTTTTAAAATAGTCTTTATTGAGTATATATTAAAAACATAGAAAAAATAGAAAAGAACATATATAATAAAGAAAAATCAAACAGAACAAAACAGAAAAACAATTACAATACAAACAATAAAGAAAAAATACAATTTCCATAGTGTAATGTAAATGGTAAACATCATAAAAAGGGTGCTAAAGGAACGGTTCAAAGCATTTTCACTACATAGAAGTTGTTCATAGTAATTTAGTCAATATATAAATAAGTGTATAAAATTACAGTTTTGGCTACTCTTTTATTTTTTTGGACCCATAAGTCTTGGTGTTTCACTGGGAGGGATCTAGAGAAGTTTGATGTGGCACCTTTTAAAAACGTTTCTATGATCTGAAGATATTGCAGGTTATATGGGAGACCATTTTTTTTTGGTAATCTTTCTGAATCCGATTATAGGAAAATGGTAATGCCTGCAGAATAACAAATAAGATGTTTTCTCCTATAAGCAGGTCAATCATCTGCCTGGTTCCAAAGAGTCTCAACAGCCTTGAATCACAGATTGGAAGGAATGAAATAGGAGCGGACTGCTAACATTTGAACTACTCCAGCACCATGTTCGGAGATGCTTATGGCATTACAGTGAAATTTATTGCCACAGGAGCTGCTGGGCAGCCCTGCTAAAAGATTGCTTGCAATCGTTCTAGAGTTTATACCTAGTTCTCTGCTCCAGGAAGGATTTGCAGCTTTGATTTGTACTTTGTGTAGCTCTATAAATACTGGTCTTAGCTTGTTATATATGATGACAGCGGTAAACCTCTCTGGTGATATATCTTCTGCCTGTGCATTGACTGGGAGTACTTTTGCTTTGAACTGTGCTGCGCTGTGCTGTTGAGTACAAGAGGAGATAAAACAAAAGGGGAAATCTGAGAACAAGATAGCAGAATAAGCCATATCTAAGACTGATGACAACCTCCCTAGCTCCTGGGCTCTTGGCTGCAATCTTAGAGCAAAGCTGGAAAAGCCTGCTTCTTCAGGCGTGAGATCCTGCAAGCTCATCACTTCCAAAAACCCCACGCTCTCCCCCTTCCTCAACCTTACCAGTTCTGATCTGAAGCTACCTTCAAAGTGGAATGATTTAATTTCAAATTAAGTCAAATTTAATACTCCTTGAAAAGAAAGGGGTGATTTCACTTTTGGGAGGTGTTCTGTCGGGCTCTCTGGTAGACTCCTCCCAAAAATTCACAGGTACAAATTTCAGACACACATACGTTTGAAAATTCAAAACAATGTTCTTTATAATGAAAATTCACTTAAACCAAGCCCTCTTTTGGTATAGCAAAGAGCACTCGTCTCCAAACAAACTGGTAATTTGTACAAGTCCCTTATCAGTTCTGTGATACTTAGCTTGCAGCTGTGAGGCAATTCACAGCCCTTCTTCTTTCACAAAGTGAAACACACTTTGCTCTGGTTTAGTTTCAAAACGGGGAAAAATCAGCACACAAAAGGTCAAAGTCAGTAAAGCAGTCAACGATCAGATAATCCTCCACAATGGCCAAACCCACAGGCTGCTCTTTATAGCAGCCTCACTAATTACCACAGCCCCACCCAACCACAGGTGGCCTCATTTTCTTTGATAATAATCACTCAGTTGTTGTTGCCTATGCATCGCTCTCCGCATGCGTGGCTGTATCATTAACTCTTGTTCTGAATCCAAGGAGGAGATAGATAATTGATCTCCTTCTGAGCTGTCTGCCACACTCTCCTCCTCCCTGTCACTCATGTCTTCTTGGTCAGAGGAGCCTTCATCAGCAGATTCCACCGGGGGCAAAACAGGCCTGCAGCATGTGGATGTCTCTCCCACATCCACAGTCCTTGGGGCAGGAGCTGGGCCAGAGCTAACCACAACAGGGAGGTAAAGTTTGCACTGGCATTCTGCAGATTATAAGCAACGTATCATTTTGCAACATTATTCAGATTAGCAGGGCAGTGATGGCTAACCCAGGGCACGGGTGCCACAGGTTGCAAGCAGAGCCATATCTGCTGGCACGTGACCTATTGCCCTAGCACAGCTGCAACCTGCATGTGTGTGCCAGTCAGCTGATTTTTGGATCACACAGAGGTTCTGGGAGGGCATTTTTGGCTCCCAGAGAACATCTGGGGGGCGATGGGAGAGATAATTTCTACCCTCATCTGGCTCCAGGGAAGCCTTTGGAGCCTGGGGAGGAGGAAACACAAGCCTACTGGGCCCAGAAGTTTCCCAGAAGTTGGGAAACAGGCCATTTCCAGCCTCCAGAGGTCCTCGTGGGTGCAGGGGAAGCTGTTTTCACCCTCCCCAGGCACGGAACTATGGATGTGGGCACTCACACATGTCTGATAGCATGCACCCATGCTCTTTCAGCACCCAAGGAAAAAAAGGTTCGCCATCCCTGATATAGAGTAAAAAGATATAAGGCAGAAATCAATTTTGAAAACTTCTTAACATTCCCAGCATCAACTAACTATGGGCCACTTCATTCGGGATTAACTATTTCTAAGGAAATATTAACGATAGCTCTGGGTACATCATTATGGATGGTAATGAAAGTATGAGTCACTATAGGTCCTCCTGCAGCAGGTAAAGGCATAATTTGTGCACCAGTTGGGCAAAGGAGCTTATAGTTTCAGTCTCTAGCTGGGGCTTGAGCAGGAACTGAGAGTCCAGACTCCAGAGAGACCCCAAATCACAAACTTCGTGCTTGCCCGTCCAGAGAATAGATATTGATATAGAATAGCAATAAATAAGTATTCAGCCTATTCTATAACTTCAGGAATGATGGCATCTTCCTACAACTCAGATGGTAATATATAGATGGGTATCACCAGCAAATGGATGATGACCTCCCAGGAGGAAGGTATAAATATCCAGCTGTGTCCTGTGATTCCTTTAAAAAAAAATTTTTTTATTGCATTTTTCTTTTTACATATCTCTGAAACATATTTAACAGATATGTGACATTTATTTATTTTATTTGACTTCTAGGCCACCCAATCCTAAAGGACTCAGGGCATCATTCATACTATCGGTACATGGTGGACCACATTCAATTTGAGATTATGGATAAAGGGATGAATTTGGTTAATGAAACTGACTTGCGACAACTGATGGGACGATGGGATGATACATGGTGTTGTGGTTAGCTCTGGCCCAGCTCCTGCCCCAAGGAATGTGCAGGTGGATGTGGGGGAAACATCCACATGCCGCAGGCCTGTTTTGCTCCCACTGGAATCTGCTGACGATGCCTCCTCTGACCAAGGAAGCGTGAGTGACAGGGAAGAGGGGAGTTTGGCAGACAGCCCAGGAGGAGATCAATCGTCTGTATCATCCCTGGATTCTGAACAAGAATTAATGACACATCCACGTATGCGTAGAGTGATGCATAGGAGACAACAACTGAAGGATTATCACAAGAGAAAATGAGGCCACCTGTGGTTGGGTGGGGCTGCTGTAATTAGTGCTACAGATAAAAGTGCAGCTTGGTGTTTTAGCCTCATGGCAGTTTATCTGATTCATTGTTTCGTCAAGATCGTGGTTTTTGTGCTGTTCAAGATTGTGTGTGGACTCTCTAGACTTTAGAATTGGACTCAATTTCCCAATTATTGGGTGAGCAATTGGACTGCATTTAACCTGTGCCTTGTGTGTACCAGAAAATCCCTTTGACATTTAAAAAGGGAGCTGTTTCTGTTTTTCTGTTTATAAAAACTTTTGGGTTTTCCTTTTATCGTGTGGTGTGTGTCTTCCTGGACTAATTACCCTGTAATTACGGGCGATTGAAACATGCCGGCAGTACATATGGTGAGTAGAATCCGTGACCAAGCTACAAGAAACAAATTGGAATCACTTTATAATATGTAAATAGATATTTTGCTCTTGGGTTAAAATGGTTTATACAAGAAACACCCCCGATTGGTGGTGGGGTATGAATGTTTGTCTGGTGGTGGGCACAATACCCAAAACACTTGTTTTATGTTGTGTGAGTCTTATACAGTAATTAAAACTAACAAAAATTTTTTTTTTAAAAAATGGCATCATTCATACAACTAAGAAAGACACTGGGAGTGGTGTATGTCCCAAGGATGGGATGGGCACCCAGCCTTCCCCCACCCATGGAACCATGCACCCTCCTTTCTCTGCAACGAGCATGGGATCCCACACCTCATTTTCCACACAGCCACCTCCCCTCTCCAGCGGAATGGGACTGAGGAGGAGCCCTCCCCCTCAATGCAGGGTCCTGCCAGTGGGGGAGGGGTGTCCATCCCCCTTTTGGCAGCAGCTATGCCTGCAGCCACGCCTGCCGCCATCTCGCCTGGCCTGGGAGGGCCGCCTCCTTTTCAAGCCAAGTTTGATGATGGCCCAAAAAACCTAGCTTATTTCCTCCACCACGTATGGTTGTATGTGAGAGAATACAGCCACTGGTTCCTGAGGGATGGGCAGCTGACCAACAAAATATTGGAGGGGATGAATGAGGGAGGAGCTGCAGAATGGATTGCTGAGCTACATGATGAAGAAGCCCCTGAGCTGGATGACGTGGCTGACTTCGTCAAGTTGATGAGGATGAGATTCATTGATATTGCAGGCCAGGTGGATGCGGAGAAGCAGATTGGCCTGCTGAAACAAATGGGATGACCTATTAAGGAACTGGTGAGGAAATTAAAATGGGCTGCTGGAAAACTGAGGTATTGGCCGGAGAGGCTTTTGGTCCACACATTCAAAAATGCCCTTGATCCAGAGTTAAAATGAGCTTGTGAAATACACGGTGTCCCTTGGGCAATTCAGGACTGGTAAGGTACTGCCATTGCATTGGATGATGTGGCTCGCAGTTAGAAAAATCCTCCCCCCAGCCGCGTCCCCCGCAAGCCTGCAGGATGGCGCTTTTTTCCTTGGCAGCCAGGGATCCCTCACTCCGAAATGATGAGAGGAATAAAATGCTTTTGATGTGGCCAGGCTGGCTATAGGACATCTAAGTGCTTGGCCCCCCTCTCTCCCAAGAGCAAGGCCATGCCTGGCATCCAAGAAGAAGCCGGTGAAAGCTCCTAAGCTGAGACACAGGGCTTTGCAAAGAGCAGAAATTTTCCCTCCTGGAGATGAAGGAGATGGGTTCCCAATGGAAGAACCTATCCCCAATTGGGATGAGGGGGCCATCAGAGAAGATGATCCTATTGTGAGTGGAGCCGTCCGTCCATTCCTCCTTAAGGCAAGGATTAAAGTAATAAACACAGGGGAAAAGAGGAGGTCGATGCCCTGGTAGATATGGGCTGCTCAAGATGCCTAATCAGCAAAGCAGTAGTGGAGAAGTTAAAAATCCAAACAAGACCTTTAGTCAACCCCATCTGATTTCAAGAAGTGGCTGGATCCCTCGTAGGCAGGGCTCCAGCCACACTCCTGATGGAGTTAATAGTGTTGCAAATAAGCCAACACCATGAATTCCTTTGGTTCATAGATGCCCCCCAAATGTCAGAAGTAGTTATATAAATCCAATCAATCAATCAACAAACAAATAAAGCCTGGTCTGGTTGGATAAATGGACCCTCACCATCAGGTGGGAGGATGGGCATTGGGTACCATAAGCTAAACCTCCACGTTGACCCTATTCCTCCATTAGAGACCTGTGCGAGGGAACCCCCTCTGAAAGAGGGAACAGGGGCTCCCTCTGCTGATGCAGTGAAAGAGGCCACACCCCTGGGTCTCCAGAAAGTGCCTCTTAAATACCGGAACTTGGAAGGGGTTTTAGTGAAGAAGATTGCAATGAACAGCCCCCTCACAGACCAACAGACTTTGCAACAGAATTTGAGCCAGGGGCAACTCTCCCAAAGCCCAGGATGTACTCCATGTCACCAAAGGAATTGGAGAAGCTGAGGAGATACCTAGATATGAATCTGGAGGGGGAGTTCATTGAGCCTGCTAAGTCTAAAGTAGCAGCCCCTGTGCTTTTTAAGGAGGAGAAAGATGGGGGTTTGTGCTTGGTAGTTGATTTCAGGAATTTAAATAGCCTGTGTGTGCAGAAAACCTAACCCCCCCCCCCATGAAGGATTTACTCAACCAACTGTCCAAGGGGAAAATATTTACCAAACTGAATTTGAGAGAGGCTTACTACCGCATAAGGGAGGGGGCCATAAGGGAGGGGGCATAGGGGGGGTGAGGAATGGAAGTCTGCTTTTAACTGCCCATTGGGGAGTTTCCAGTTCCGGGTCATGCCATTTGGGCTGAAGAGGGTTCCTGCCGTATTTATGTATTTATATAAATGAGGTATTACACCCCTATCTTTACAAAGGTGTTCTCGTTTATTTAGATGATATTCTCATATTTAGTTAAAATCTCCAGGACCACATCAAATTAGTCAGGCAAGTCTTTAAAAAGCTCTTGGCTTCCAAGCTCTATGCTATGCGTTCTATGCTTTCCAAGTGCGAATTCCATAAGACTCCAATAGTCTACTTAGGGTATCGCACTTCAAAGGAAGGGATAGAGATGGACCTAGCAAAAGTGAAAGCCGTACTGGACCAGCAACTTCCCAGCACACACAAACAATTACAGAGTTTCCTTGGATTTGCAAATTTTTATAGACAATTCATTCCAGCTTTTGCTGAAGTCGCTTTGCCCCTGACTGAGCTGCTAAAGATGGAACCATCCCTTGCTAAGCCTAAGCAAGTATGCTGGGCCCAATAATTCACATGCTTCAACTTTGCACTGGAGCAATGAAGCAGGGGAGGACCTTTAGCTGACACTTTATCATGAAATCCCAATACAACAGCCAGAGAGAGGAAGAGATCCACCTGATCATCCCCTCTTCCTTGACACAATCCAAGGGAGAGGAAAAGGTGGCTCAGGTCCTCACCAGAGGCCAATCCAGAAGGCCAACCTCACAAGGCCAAAGGAGTAGGGGAACAAATTGAAGACAGCTTTGCCTAATGACCCATGTTCAACAACCATAAGGAGATCCTGACCCTGCGGGAAGGGTTAACTTGGAAGGGAACCAAATTATATGTGCCTGCTAGCCTGCGATTAGAGATACTCTGGCGAAGTCACGATTCCAGACTGGGAGAGCATTTTGGGTTCATAAAAATGCTGCACCTTGCTCATAGACAGTTCTGGTGGCCCAATATTGTCTTCGAGAGCTGAAGTTGAAGACTATATAAGGAGTTGCGCCATTTATGCCACTCAGAAGCATAGACCAGGTAAACCTCCTGGACTGCTGCAGCAAGTCGCCAATCCCAGTAGACCTAGGAGGAAATAGCCATGGATTTCATAGTGGAACTCGAGAGCAAGGGGAACAGAGTTATTTGGACTGTTATTGTTTTGTTCTCTAAACAAGCTCATTTCATCACTTGTTCTGGAATACCCTCAGCTAGACATTTGGCCAAGTTGTTCCTGAAATATATTTACAGACTGCATGGTGTCCCTGCAGGATCATCTCAGATTGGGGGATGTAGTTTATGGCCAAGTTTTGGAGGGCTATCAGGTACCCCCCAGGGGCGGGAAAGATAGAATGGGTTGAAATGAATATTAACCCCCTTGTGTTTTGTTCTGTCCTTTTTGCAGGACACACTTTTTCCTTGAAAAGGGGAGCCATCTGTCAGGACGAAGCCATCATTTGGATTTAGACACCTTGGCCTGCCACAATTAGAATAATATCATGGGAATTGTGCAGAATGCAGGTGCGAGAGCAATCATGGGCTTTCCTAAGTATGCCCATGTTGCTCTAACACTCCGCAGTCTGCATTGGTTGCCGATCAGTTTCCGGTCACAATTCAAAGTGTTGGTTATGACCTATAAAGCCCTTCATGGCACCGGACCAGGATATCTGCGAGACCGCCTTCTGCCGCACGAATCCCAGCGGTCGGTTATGTCCCACAGATATGGTCTACTCCGGGTCCCGTCGACTAAGCAATGTTGTCTGGCGAGACCCAGGAGAAGAGCCTTCTCTGTGGTGGCTCCAACCCTCTGGAATCAACTCCCCACAGAGATTAGGACTGCCCCCACCCTCCTTGCCTTTCGTAAACTCCTTAAAACCCACCTCTGTCATCAGGCTTGGGGGAACTGAGACATCCCCCCTTGCCTATGTAATTTTGTGCATGATATGACTGTGTGTATGTATTTTATCTATTGGGGTTTTTTTTCTTTGTAGACTTTTTAATGTAAAACTGTTATTTTAGATTTTAATTATTAGATTTGTTACCATGTATTGTTTTTATCACTGTTGTGAGCCGCCCCGAGTCTACGGAGAGGGGCGGCATACAAATCTAATAAATAATAATAATAATAATAATAATAATAATAATTATTATTATTATTATTATTATTATTATTATTATTATTATTATTATTATTATGAGGGGTGGTTGCATGAGAGGGAAAGTTACTAGCCACAACAAATTCCTTCTTGAAAGTCCAAGGTCATCCTTTGTTCAGAACCAGAGGAAATATGGAGGAGGTATGTGGACTTGCAGGCAATCGGACTGATCCACGTGATGAATTTGTGGGTGTGGGGACGAAGGGTGAACCTTAACCTGGGTGGGGAACTGTAGGAACCTTAGTACAGTACTGGTTTAACTACAGTTTCTACCAACATGACTCTGATAATAAATTGGAACTTGGAAGAGAGACAAGTTTTGGACTCTGATTTATTTCTCGGATGTTATTTGGAGCAGTGACAGTGTGCCTCCAAGAGGTACATATTAAAAAGCGACATGGAAAATATTTCAAATATAATAAATTGAGGAAACTCTATATAGCATTGGCAGGAAGAAAGAAAAGAGGGGATGATAATAATAATAATAATAATAATAATAATAATAATAATAATAATAATAATAATTTATTGTTATTGTCAAAAACAACGAATTGTCATTGGCAACGAAAGTTGTGTGACACCCAGAGACCAGTCCCACCATACATAAAATCAAAATAGGTAAATTTAAAAATAGAATAAAAAATAGAATAAATGTCCCACCCACTACAAATTCCCCACCCTGAACCACTCAACCATCTACATGACAAACCGAGTAATATTGTCCAACAGTTCACTGATGGTGAACCCTTTAGTTCGTTGTTAAGTGCGAGTATAGCTCTGGGATAAAAACTATTCAGGAAACGTGTGGTCCGAGTTCTAGTTGTTCTGTATCTTCTGCCACAAGGCAACAGTTCAAAGAGATTGTAAGCAGGATGAGAAGAGTCTTTGAGAATGTTATGCACCTTCCTAGAACAGCGAGATGTGAAGATGTCATCCAGGGCAGGTAGCTGGAGCCCAATGATGTTCTGGGCAGTTTTAATAATTCTCTGTACAGCTTTTTTGTTCGCTACAGAGCTGCTCCCATACCAAGCTAGTATGCCGTATGTAAAGACACTCTCAATGGTGCTGCGATAGTAGGACAACAATAGATGCTGAGATAAATTTAAAACAAATTTAAAAACAAATTTATGCAGATTTAAAAGGAAGAATGTAAATGATGGAAGTTAACAATAGGGCAAAAAATAATGCTGCTGGTAGTCGTTTATGCACCTAATAAAAACCAGGGGGAATACTGCAGGAAAGTTCATGAAAGGATTATTGAGATAGGTCAAATGTTCTGTGATTCTTGACCACTTCTTGACCACTTAGCTGGCCCTAATGGTTTGGGCAGTGCTGTCTTCACAAAATGGATCCCTCTTTTTCATTGCTTATTTTTGCAATGTATTGGGCACTGTGGTTGGTCGGTGCATCTGGACTGAGAGCTGTAGCTTCAGTAAACTTTTATTTATTTATTTATTTATTTATTTATTTATTTATTTATTTATTTATTTATTTATTTATTTATTTATTTATTTATTTTGTCCAATACATAATACACATTGAAGAGAAGGATATGTAATAATAAAAGTAAGGAAAAGAATAGAAGAAAAGATATAAAAGTATAGGTGAACATATTTGAAAGGAAGAAAAGATAAATGAGATAAGGAGAGACAATTGGACAGGGGACGGAAGACACACTGGTGCACTTATGCACGCCCCTTACTGACCTCTAAGGAACCTGGAGAGGTCAATCGTGGATAGTCTAAGGGAAAAATGTTGGGGGTTAGGGGTTGACACTACTGAGTCAGGTAATGAGTTCCACGCTTCAACAACTCGGTTGCTGAAGTCATATTTTTTACAGTCAAGTTTGGAGCGGTTAATATTAAGTTTGAATCTGTTGTGTGCTCTTGTGTTGTTGCGGTTGAAGCTGAAGTAGTCATTGACAGGTAGAACGTTGCAGCATATGATCTTGTGTGCAATACTTAGATCGTGTTTTAGGCGACGTAGTTCTAAGCTTTCTAGACCCAGGATTGATAGTAGGGAATTCTGTTTTGAGTGGAGGAGTTGAAGGGTTCTTCTGGTGAAGTATCTTTGGACATTTTCAAGGGTGTTGATGTGTTGATGGTATGGGTTCCAAACATACACTTTGTTTATAGAGCTTTCCCAGTTATTGACTAATTAGACAATTTTGTTGCATAATTGCAGAATGAATTAATGAAACTTGACCACATCTATGAACATAAGCAGCCTGTTCGATCAAGACAATATCCCACTTAGTCCAGCATTGATTTCCCAGCGGTGGGCAGATTTAAGTGTGTATGAAGACAAGCACAACTGGAACTCAATTCACCATGACCCACCTTTTGCAGTGGGTTCAAATGACTCTTCTGCTTATAATTCTACCATATATTTCTTCTCCCCCTATTTCCTGTTGCCATAAAATGTTCATTAAACCAGAAAAGTTGGAGCAGTTCCAGTATGATTGTCTGCATAGGAAAAGCTCAGCATCCAGAAGCCCAGCAAGCTCTGACCTTAGACAATTTGCATCATAACTTATTCTCATGTGCGTTGACCTGCCCTCCATTAATTTGTCTAATCTCTTTTTAAAACCAGGAATCATTGCTATCCCATTCCTTGAGGAAGTAATTAATAAATTAGTATTCCTTAGTCATACCTTTACTAAGTCCATGGGTGTCTTCAGAGCACGGCCATTTTTTGGCAAGTAAGGCGTGTAAAAAACAAGCAGTGCTTCCATCACACGTTGTGACCACCAACCAGATTTTTTTTAAAAAAACAACAGCCGTGTGGACATCCCCAATAGAATTTCTAGATGTTCTTTACCGCTCATTTAAAAAATAAGCATCGACGGTGTTGTGGTTAGTTCTGGCCCAGCTCCTGCCCCAAGGACTGTGGATGTGGGGGAGACATCCACATGCTGCAGGCCTGTTTTGCCCCTGGTGGAATCTGCTGATGAAGGCTCCTCTGACCAAGAAGACATGAGTGACAGGGAGGAGGAGAGTGTGGCAGACAGCTTAGAAGGAGATCAATTATCTAGCTCCTCCTTGGATTCAGAACAAGAGTTAATGATACAGCCACGCATGTGGAGAGCGATGCATAGGCAACAACAACTGAGAGATTATTATCAAAGAAAATGAGGCCACCTGTGGTTGGGTGGGGCTATAAATAGCAGCCTGTGGGTTTGGCCATTGTGGAGGATTATCTGATCATTGTGTTTCGTGACCGCTTTACTGACTTTGACTTTTTGTGTGCTGATTTTTCCCTGCTTTGAAACTAAACCAGAGCAAAGTGTGTTTCACTTTGTGAAAGAAGGAGGACTGTGAATTGCCTCACAGCTGCAAGCTAAGTATCATAGAACTGATAAGGGACTTGTACAAATTACCAATTTGTTTGGACACAAGTGCTCTTTGCTATACAAAAAGAGTGCTCTGTTTATTTGCATTTTCGGTATAAAGAACATTGTTTTGAATTTTCAAACGTGTGTGTGTCTGAAATTTTATCTGTGCATTTTTGGGAGGATTCTACCAGAGAGCTTGACAGAACAGACGTACAGCATAAAAAAGATAAAATAAAGCAAGAGAACTAATATACTAACTCACAGGTAAATAGAAACAACAAATGCCAAGATCAATGGGAAAACAAATGACAAAAGTGACATCAACATAATCAGAAAGTAAAGCCAAGCCTATGCGTTCTTCTTTTGCTTTTATTTGGTGGGATGTTTATTTATTTATTTATTTAGTCAAGTACATATTGGTAGTATACAATTATTTAACAATGTTTATATACATGATACTAGTAAGAGAGAAACGTTAGGACAGAGGACGGAAGGCACTCTGGTGCATTTATGCAAGCCCCCTACTGGCCCCTTAGGAATCGGGAGAGGTCAACAGTGGATAGTCTAAGGTAGTGTTTCCCAACCTTGGCAACTTGGATTTCAACTCCCAGAATTCCCCAGCCAGCGAATGCTGGCTGGGGAATTCTGGGAGTTGAAGTCCAGATATCTTCAAGTTGCCAAGGTTGGGAAACGCTGGTCTAAGGGTAAAGTTTTGGGGATTTGGGGATGATACTACAGAGTTTGGTAGTGTGTTCCATGCATCAACTACTTGGTTACTAAAGTCGTATTTTCTGCAGTCGGGTTTGGAGCAGTTTACTTTAAGTTTGTATCTGTTGTGTGCTCGTGTGTTGTTGTGGTTGAAGCTGAAGTAGTCGTTGACTGGAAGGACGATGTCACCATCCTTTGTGATAACACTCCTAGCAGGTGTTTCCACATGACTGATAATATCCCTATGGATGACATTGTGTGCTTCAGTTTATCTGATGACTTTTCCTCTTTCTGTTTAGCCTCGTTAGTGTGTTAATTTTATATCCTGTCTTTCCTTTGGGAGCTGAAAGCAGCAGACATAACACTCCTTTCAGTCTGCCCTCACAACCCTGCAAGGCAAGCTAGACTTAAGCCACTTAAAATGGTTTAGTGTATGGGAGTCCCTGATCTTATTCTTATACTTTACTACAACACAGTGAGAGAATGGAATCGGAGGGAGAGCGCAAATATGTGATCAGTTAGCTCTCATTTAACTGTGACTTCAGAAATGACCACTAGAGGGTGCAAGAAGCTTATCTGTTTTCTTGCAAGTTCTTCTAAAGAAGCTGGGATTCTTCTTTTGTCTCATTCGCTTGGCAATTGCTTGGGGAAAAGTGTCAGTTACGGTAATAGGTATAAAAATGGATGGCTTCCCTTCCACTTTGTGTAAATAAACCACAGATGAGGAATGGGTGATATTACGGGATGAGCTTTTTCTGTCTGCTTATTTGTAATGCACTGATACGTTCAACAAGGGCCAAGGCCACAATTGAGATTTGGCAGGTGATAGAGGGGCTCCACTCAGCCTTCAATTCTGAATTGATAGACAGCATCTCTTTATTGGCAGATATACACATGCAAGAGACCGTGAAGAAAACAAGTGAAAGAAAGTTATTTTATAATCTGATGGGTCACCAAACCTGGCAACTTTAAGACTTACTTACTTACTTACTTACTTACTTACTTACTTACTTACTTACTTACTTACTTACTTACTTACTTACTTACTTACTTACTTACTTACTTACTTACTTATTTATTGGATTTGTATGCCGCCCCTCTCTGTACACTCGGGGCGGCTAACAATAGTAGAAAACATAATGTAAATCCAATACTAAAATTAATACTAAAACAATTAAAACCCCTTATTTGTAAAACCAAACATACATACAAACAAACATACCATGCATAAATTGTAAAGGCCTAGGGGGAAAGAATATCTCAGTTCCCCCATGCCTGACGGCGGAGGTGGGTTTTAAGGAGCTTACGAAAGGCGAGGACGGTAGGGGCAATTCTAATCTCCGGGGGGAGTTGGTTCCAGAGGGCCGGGGCCGCCACAGAGAAGGCTCTTCCGCTGGGGCCCGCCAAACAACATTTTTTTGTTGACAGGACCCGAAGAAGGCCCACTCTGTGGGACCTAACCGGTCGCTGGGATTCGTGCAGCAGAAGGCGGTCTCGTAGATACCTTGGTCCGGTGCCATGAAGCATAGTTGGCTGGAGAATTCTGGGAGTTGAAGTCCACAAGTCTTAAAGTTGCCAAGTTTGAAGACCTCTGCAAATGCAAACACCTTACACAACTGTAGTTTCTTGCATTACATAAGTCTACAAGAATATATTTTTTGCAATCATCACAGTTGACCTTGTACTTTCCTGAATCATTTTTTTTGTTCTGATTTCAAACTGTATATAGTTTTTCTGCAGAAGATATAGTTTCCATGGAGCAGCAGCATTATTATAAGGTATAGGAAATATACTGGCAGCATTAAGAAAACAGTAACTACCACATATTTATTTATTTATTTATTTATTTATTTATTACTTAGATTTGTATGCCGCCCCTCTCCGAAAAAGTAAAAATAACATAACAAAAATGCTTCTATATCAGAAACTTTATGCGATAGAGCAAAACGACGCGTGTTTTTGGAATCAGCATATCAAACTCCATAAAATAGACATATTACCTTTGCTGATGATTTTTTTTTGTATTGACCAGTGTTATTGGAAGAAGAAGGGACAAGAAATGAATTATGTTTCTGGACATAATCAAGGAAATGATCAAGGAAATGGAGCACCTCCCTTATGAAACCAAGTTGCAACGCCTTGGTCTCTTCAGCCTTGAAAGGGGGCGTTTAAGGGGTGACTTGATCGAAGTATATAAAATCATGCATGGGATAGAAAAGGTGGATAGAGAAAAATTCTTTTCTCTATCACACAATACTAGGATTAGGCGGTACTCCCTAAAGCTCATAGGTAAGAAAGTGAGGACAAATCAAGGGAAATATTTCTTCACCCAGAGGGTTGTTGGTTTATTGAATTCACTTCCAGAAGAGGTTGTGACAGATGTCAGCCTTGATAGCTTCAAGACAGGATTAGACAGATTCATAGATGCCAAGTGTATCGGTGGTTATTGAAACGGATGTCCAAGTGCCGCCTCTATGTTGGTTGAGGCAGGCAGGATTCCCTTGAGTACCATTTGTTGGGGGTCAATGGAAAGGGAAGGTTTTGCCTTCTCTTTCTGCTCAGGATCCCCATGTACAATTGGTGGGCCACTGTGTGCCACAGAATGCTGGACTCGATGGGCTTTGGCCTGATTCAGCATGGCTGTTCTTATGCTGATGATTTTTTTTTGTATTGACCAATGTTATTGGAAGAAGAAACAAGAAATGAATTAAGTTTCCCATGGCACTCACTCAAATAACAAAGTAAATAAATATAAAAATCCCATTCCTCTTTTAAGTATGAAAGCCAGTTATGTGATTTGGGGCTCAGTATCTTTTTCTCTCAGCCTAACCCATCTCACAGGGTTGCTAAACGTAGGTGATTCACAGGGCTTGTTGAACTTTTCATTAAGCCATTGTTTGATCATAATTTACTGATTAAACCAGAAACTAAACTAAATCAAAATTAGTTAGTTTCAGAGTATTAGGCACATACTCTTTATACACCTACTTTTACTCAGATGTATTTACTGAGCTGTCATTCTTAGTGATATCTATACGGTTGGGCTTTCAAAATTGTCATGTGCTGGCCCTGTCCCCACCCGGTTTAACAAAAAGGGGGAGAAGTCCTGATACGTTATGTGATGCCGCCATGACGCCTCGAGTATTCATAGTATACAATAAATGGACAATCCAGAATTGGTACTGGTACATGGTGGACCACATCTACTTCGAAATTATGGAAATAAGATTAAATAACTTTGATGAAAATAAATTGGAGAAGGTGATGGCACGATGGAATAAGGTGAAAAATTATATCTTAAGTAGAATTTATGACGACAATGTGAAAAATAAATTCCAATCACTTTTTGTATGTAAAGAAATGTAAACCGGAGCTAAGGAAGAAATTGAAACTTATTGCAAATAATTTAACCCCCTAAATGGTGGTGGGGTTTATTGGTGTTGGGCACTTTTTCTTTAAGTAATTTTTTTTGTTCGTTGTAATAAAATGTAATAAAAATATATTTTTTAAAAAAAGAGTATTCATGGTATACTGTTTCCAAACTTCATATAGATGAAAGGGCAGTAAAGCAAACTATAAATAGAAGCAGCATTCAGTATATAACAAGGCCACAAGTAATATTCATGCAGAAAATAGAGTTTTTCTTTAAAACAAAATAAATCACAGTACTTCAAAGTAAGCCTGCCAGCATCATTATTAAGGCAGTTTCCATCTGTGCCATATAGGATAGAAAGGGAGAAAGAAAGAATAGTTACTTGTGCAGTTGGAAGTATTTTCCCCCAATCGAAAATCTTGGCCAATCTCTATTACTTTGCTTCACCTACCTCAGTTCCCAGTTCTGTTTCCTTCTAGACCTTTCCCGCAAGGTTGTTGATGCTGTGACATTCCTGAAAGTATTGTCTTCCTGCACATCTTGCTGCCCTGCAACACTTCCTCAAAATTTGCACATCTACTTTTCTGTGACCCCTGCTTTTAACTGCCTTCTAATGTGGCCAGGTGATGATGTGCTCAAAATAGGACCGGAAATATGTTCATTGTACGCATTATAACGCAATTGGAAGTTTGGTAGATTAAAAAAACAGCAAATACCACAGAGTGTTTTACTCAATGGATCATTTTGTGATCAATTCTCTACATTGCTCACGGTGTCAGATTCAATATGTCACATAATGATCAACTTTAGAAGTAGATTCTGCAGATTCGTTTCATGCATATTAATTATAATTTTAGCTGAATTGCATGCGCAATGCATTTAATTACAAATTGATTTGTCAATTTCTTGAAAAAAGTGTCTCCTATCAAAACCATTCATCTTCTTCCAAACTAAAGTTATTTTTGTGTAGCATTACTAATATCAGCAGCAGTTTCTTTTACCAGCTGAATGTTTGCTCTTCATAACAAGATTGGAAAGAATGACAGCTCAGGTTTTTCACCTGCAGAAGGCTTTGAGTACTAAGTCTGGAGCTGAATACATGTATATTATTTTTTTTTCTGCACAAATCCTATTTTTTTAAAATGCTAGAAAGGTGTCATAGGCCTATCTAGGCTGAGAACCATGGTATCAGAGATTATTTTCTCCCATCAGCAACCCACTGGTGATGTCAAGATGATGTCACAGAAGCAGTTCAGTTGGTATTGATCCATGGGTACCACCATCTCTTTTTTGGATTTTTTTTGGTTTGGGGATTTTTTTCCAGGGATTTTTTTTCTTCTGTGTTTGTTCAGAAGCCAAGTTTCCACATGCATTGCCATCCTCTTTTGGGCTTTTTGTGGAATTTTAATTTTTTTTTTGCTACTGCACCTGTGCAAGGGGGGCGGGCATACAGCGCAGCCACGTGGTGTGGGAGGGAGTAAACAGCAGAGAGGTAAGTTAGAACCAACCCCTGCATGGTATCTGTTGATTTGGCTGGTGTCAAACGTTATTCAGCTCACTTAAATAAAAAGTAATCAATATTGGCAAATGGTTTGACGTAGTGGTTACAGGAATGGGCTAGAAACTAGGAAACTGTGAGTTTAAATCTTGTTTTTGGCACAAAGCGAGCTGGGTGATCTTGGGCCAGTCACACTCTGCCTGAGGAAGCAGGCAATAGCAAACCACTTCTGAAAATCTTGCCAAAAAACCTTCAGGAATTACTCTAGGGCAGACCTGGGCAAAGGGCGGCCGGGTGGGCCGGATGCGGCCCACCCGCTGTCTGTGACCGGCCTATGGAGGTTGGAAGAAAGGAAGGGAGGAGAAATGGAGGGAGGGAGGGAGGGAGGGAGGAAGGAGAAATGGAGGGAGGGAGGGAGGAAGGGAGGAAGGAAGGAAGGAAGGGGTGGGCAATTAATTTATAATTATACAGTAATATAATATATAATATTTAGTATATAATATAAAATAATATAATATATAATTCTATATACATGTAATATATATAATATGATATCATATATAATTATAATTTATAATTATAATATAATTAACTCAGTTCTACCCAATAATATACAGTATTAATTATATTAATCCGGCCCTCTAAAACCATCCCAATTTCTCATGCAGCCCCGTGGCAAAATTAATTGCCCACCCCTGCTCTAGGGCTAGTAATCCTGCAGTCAAAACTGACTCAAAAGGCTACAAACAAACAAAACAATATTGTAACACAGTGTAGACTCATTAGTGAATGTGGAAGAAATTAAAAAAAAACCACTGTTGATTTTTATGCAACCTTATGCTATAATGTTTATAATTATGCTCCTTAAATATATGAAACTGCAAATGCCTTATTTGCTAGAGGCTCATATATACATACATACATACATACATACATACATACATATATGTCACATGTTTTTTACTGAATTTGAAAATTATAGATATATTGGTCTATACTGTATTATTGTTTTACCATAATGACTAAAATACAAGTAAACAAAGAGAAACAAAATAAAAGCATAACATTCAACACTAGTAACAACGCTTGTGGACTTTCTACTGTTAAATACAATTACAAATAGTTAACAGACGGATTTGTAGATTAGTATAATGTTTACCTTAACCTGTTGACTGTTTATTCTTTCTTACACACACAGAGTCAACAGGTTAAGCTAAACATTACACTAATTTTCAAATCCCTCTGTTAACCATTTGTTGTTGTATTTAAGGCATAGAAACGCCAGTTTCCAATCTTTTATAAGACTGTCTAGTCCATTACCTCTAATCAAAGCAGTTAATTTAGCCATCTCTGCTAACTCAGTCAATTGCAAAATCCATGCTTCAACGGCCAACATCCCTTTTTCTTTCCAGCGTTTGGAAAGTCTTTGCATCTGTCACCATGTGAAAGAATAGCACCCCAACCTGATTTTCAATTGCCTTGTCCACAAAACCTAAAAGTTTTAGGTTTCATTAATATTTGTATCTGAAATATTTTCTGCAGTGTCATTATATTTATTTAGCCTGTATGTTTTCACATATGCAAGGCTACTGTATATAATAAAATGAATCTGGATTTTGACTACATTTCCAGCACTTATTAGAAATTGCTTTATACATTTTCTCTAGTCTATAGGGCAGTGTTTCCCAACCTTGGCAACTTGAAGATATCTGGACTTCAACTCCCAGAATTCCGCAGCCAGCATTCGTTGAAGTCCAGATATCTTCAAGTTGCCAAGGTTGGGAAACACTGCTATAGGGGATCAAATATAGACAGTATATCTCCTATACCAGTGATGGCTAGCCTTATTATTATTATTATTATTATTATTATTATTATTATTATTATTATTATTATTATTATTATTATTATTTATTGGATTTGTATGCCGCCCCTCTCCGCAGATTCAGGGCGGCTAACAACAGTGGTAAAACAACATGAACAATCCAATTAATAAAAACAACTAAAAACCCCCTATTATAAAAAACCAAACATACACACAAACATACCATGCATAACTTGTAATAGCCTAGGGGGAAAGGATAACTTAACTCCCCCATGCCTGGCGAGAAAGGTGGGTCTTAAGTAATTTGCGAAAGACAAGGAGGGTGGGGGCCGTTCTAATCTATGGGGGGAGTTGGTTCCAGAGGGCCGGGGCCGCCACAGAGAAGGGTCTTCCCCTGGGGCCTGCCAAATGACATTGTTTGGTCGACGGGGCCCAGAGAAGGCCAACTCTGTGGGACCTTATCGACCGCTGGGATTCGTGCGGTAGAGTGCCCAAAACAGGGGTAGATTCTTCCCGGTTCAGACCAGGTCGCCTGAAGTGGTAGTGACTCGCTGATGACGTCACGGGTCCAGTTGTACCGGTCCATCTTTTTTTATTATCATTTTTTTTCTGAATTTTTAACTGGAAGGTTTTTTTTCCTCTACTGCTGCTTGAAAAAGGCCCCTCCTGCCCGCCGCCGGGTTTATCATCAGCCCCAAACACAGCTGATCAGATCCTCAGCTGTGTTTCGGGCTGATGATAGCTACTGAGCATGCACGGTAGCAGAATTACACTAGCAGAGTGATCGCGCGCGCGCAAAACATCACGATGCAAAATGGTGGCAAAGGTAAGTGGAACCTACCCCTGGTGTCAACCCCCCAAATGCAATGTCTGAGCCCCACCCATGTGCATGCACATGACCCCCCCTAAGCATCCCACCCCCTGCACAGGGAGGTGTGAACCCCTACATACTCCCCCATGCATTTGCATGTGCACATGTGCAGCAGAGACCTGACGACCAGCTGGCTGGTGGAGGCAGGTGCGCGTGAGCTGAACTGGGGTGAAGGCTCATGTGCCACCAGAGAGGGTGCTGCGTGCCACCTCTAGCACAGATGTCATAGGTTCACCGTCATGGTCCTATAGCAGTGATGGCGAACCTTTTTTTCCTCAGGTGCCGAAAGAGTGTGGGCGCACGCTATTGTCCATGCGCGAGTGCCCACACCCATAATTTAATGCCTGGGGAGGGCGAAAACAGCTTCTCCCACCTCCCGGAGGCCCTCTGGAGGCTGAAAATGGCCTGTTTCCCAACTTCTGGTGGGCCCAGTAGGCTCAGGTTTTGCCCTCCCCAGGCTCCAAAGCCTTCCCTGGAGCTGTGGAGGGTAAAAATACCCCCCATGCCTATGGAGGCTCCCTGGAAGCCAAAAACACACTCCCAGATCCTCTGTGTGAGCCACAAATCAGCTGGCTGGTACACACATACACGTTGGAGCTCAGCCCGGGCAACGGCTTGCATGCCAGCAGATATGGCTCCGCGTGCTACCTGGGGCCCCTGCGCCATAGGTTCACCATCATTGTCCTATACTGTCATTGCTGTCCACAATGTATCATATCCCTGGATTATAATTTTCTGCAGTTTTCTCTCATCGGCTTCCAGTGTTACCACAAATGAGAAATAAAATACAACCGAGCAGATTTTCTTGTGTGCATGCACTTTTTCTGCATTTATGAGGATGTGTACATGCACAGGAAATTATGCCAATGGCACAAGGTTGCAGGAGTATATTATTTTAAATCTGCATTAAACTGAATAAAATTATTGTAATGAAATTAATTTCTTTCGTTCAATTAAAGCATTCCTAAATTTATTCCAAATCTGGGACTCGGGATTCATTGTACAGTGGTACCTCATCATACGAACTTAATTGGTTCCAGGAGGAGGTTCGTAAGGTGAAAAGTTCGTAAGATGAAACAATGTTTCCCATAGGAATCAATGTAAAAGCAAATAATGCGTGCAAATCCTTCAGGAAAATCCCAAACTTTAGAAGGGAGGCGAACAGAGGGCAGGGAGGAGCAGCTAAAGGGGGCGGGTGGAAGAAGCAAGGCTAGGCTAAAGGGTGAGTGGGAAGGAAGAAAGGCAAGGGGGGCACCCCTCCCTTTTCTTTCTTCAAAAGACACCCTTTCAGTGCCTCTGCAAGCAACCTGTTCTCTGCAAAATCTTTCCTCCTCCAAGCCACCCCTCCCTTTTCTTTCTTCAAAAAAGGGTGGGGGAAAGAAACCCCTTCATCCCAGCAGCAGCTGCTTGGGTTCGTAAGGTGAAAATAGTTCGGAAGAAGAGGCAAAAAAATCTTAAACACCGGGTTCGTATCTTGAAAAGTTTGTTAGAAGAGGCGTTCGTAAGATGAGGTACCACTGTATGTGTAAATCTTTTTGTGCTAAATGTTACGGATTATTAACTGATCAATCACTACTTGCCTTCTAAAATCTTTTTTTGCCCCGCCCTCTTTTACAATGAGACAGCTCCCCCCCTACATTTTTCAGCCTGCCCCCATGCCAATTAAAAAGGCTAAAGCAATCTAGTTCTCAGCCTGAGGAAAGCTGTGCCTTTGAGACGTCCAGTGACAAGGATGTCTTGCTTACTGAAAGCCTTCACCCTGATGGAGGCAAGTCTAAAGGCCATATTAAAAACTCACCGTAGGTATGATATCCATAAAAGAAACACTTTTTAAAAGAAACTCTCAGAGTTGTTTACCCTGAGGATATTGCCACTTTCTCTCTATTTTGACGAATGTCTCTCTTTGACACCATCTTCAGTCTCATCTTCCTTTCTCCCTCCCTCTCTCGGTTTTTGAAATATTTTGATTCGTATTGTTTCCCATCTGGAAACACAGAGAGAAAGCAGCGACGGTGCTCGGGTGACAAGAAACTGACACATTCTTGGGAGGCCAGTTAGAGCAAGTTGTCTCAAGCTTCAGCGGTTACCTCAGCAAAGCCTGAATCGCTATGAAGCCTGTGAGATGGGGCAGCATTGCCCTCGCTTTTTCATCAGGGGCAGCTTCTCAGACAGGAGGCTTATTTTGAGGAACATCTGCGGAATGGAGAGAGGGGGGTAGGCCAGGGGCGGGTTCTAACTTAGCCAGCTCACTTCCTCCCCCGCCGCCTGGACGTGTCTTGTCAGTGCATGAGTGCTTCGTGCACGTACACATGTGCAGTGCTTAAAAATCCAGGGGAAAAAAGCCAAAAACAAGATGGCGACTGCATGTACAGTGCCAGAAACTCAGCTCCTGCACATGCTCAGGAGAAAAAGAAAATTCCGAAAAGAAGATGGCGCCTGCATGCACAGGGCCAGAAACTCAGCTTCTGCACATGCTCAGGAGAAAAATAAAATACAATTTTAAAAAAAAGCCGAAAACAATATGGCGCCCACATGCACAGAGCCGGAAACTCGGCTTCTGCACATCCTCAGGAGAAAAATAAAATTCCAAAAATTCCAAAAAGAAAATTCCAAAAAGATGGTGCCCGCATGCACAGTGCCAGAAACTCAGCTTCCGCCCATGCTCAGGAGAAAAATAAAATAAAATTCTTTTTTTTTTTTAAAGCCAAAAACAATATGGCGCCCACATGCAAAGAGCCGGAAACTCAGCTTCTGCACATGCTCAGAAGAAAAAAAATTGCAAAAAATATTTCAAAAACAAGATGGCGGTGCTCATGGAATGGCACCAACAGAACCGGTTCCATGATGTCATCGTGACGTCAGCGGTGGGTCGCTATTGGTTCAGCCGAACTGGTCCAAACTGGGAGGAACCCACTCTGGTGTAGGCAAAAAGGTCAAGATTCATAGCACTGATTAAACAAAGAGATCAATCACAGTGTTGTGGCACCACTTGCATTTTCTGACCATGCCCTGTGATAATTATGTTATAATCCAAAATATTAAGTGGCAAAGAATAAATCAAGTCACAAATAAATGTCTATAGAATTTGAAAATTTTGGTGCAGCACATCCTATCTTCTCCTATTTGTGCAGGAATCTTTGGAAGAGGTCTTGGGGGCTGATGGACCTTCGCACCCGATACAGGCTTGTGATTTTCTTTCTGCTTGCAGAATAATGGCTTGGCCATGAGTATCGGAACCATGGCACTTCAGGTGAACAATGAAAATTCTTTTTCTCTCTTTGCCACAAGGCATACGTTGCAAGGGATTACATCGGAGCTGGCACTTTATTAAGCACAGCTCAAGTTCAAACTAGCCTACTCTGCTTCAGAACATTGAAAATTAGGTCTAAATTATACTCCTTCATCTCAAACTCTGGGATTTAGCCAAATCTGATGCACGTTCTGAATTAAAGCAACAACTGCTAGCTTCTTGAAATATCTTCCTATCTTCCCCAGAAGGCTGACTTATATTGTCATACTCTATACAGTATCCACTCTATAAGGGTGTACAGTACAGTACAGTATCCACTCTATAAGGCTGGCTGATAACTAGGAATTCATCATCATTAAGTCTCCAAAACTGAGAAATGTCATCCTCTCAGATGTCTGCCCTATAAACTGCATTCACATGAATACAAGTTAAGAAATGAAATATAGCAGAATTCTGAAGAAGGTTAAAGGAATGGCCAGAGTAACAGTACATCAGAATGAGAATTTTACCTATTGAATTAAATCCAACTTAATGTTCTATTATACAAACTCAACAGAAGAGAATATATGTAACTCAGGGTTGAACTGTGGAGTTGTTGCTGGTGTTTACTTGAAGACATTTCATTACCCAAGTAAGTAACATCATCAGGGTGAATGTGAGAAGCAAACAAAGGAAGCAGACAACCAAGCTCAGGCAGCACCAGCGATTTCACCATTATCTTAATCATCGTGCAAATCTTGTAACAATCAATTTAAGAATTTATATTGAGATAAAGAATTCAAATTGTACTTGAGACAAAAGACACCAACACTCTGCAGTCTGCATTGGTTGCCGATCAGTTTCCGGTCACAATTCAAAGTGTTGGTTATGACCTATAAAGCCCTTCATGGCACCGGACCAGACTATCGCAGGGACCGCCTTCTGCTGCACGAATCCCAGCGACCAGTTAGGTCCCACAGAGTGGGTTTTCTCCGGGTCCCATCAACTAAACAATGCCGCTTGGCGGGACCCAGGGGAAGAGCCTTCTCTGTGGCGGCCCTGGCCCTCTGGAACCAACTCCCCCCAGAGATTAGAATTGCCCCCCCCCCTCCTTGCCTTTCGTAAGCTACTTAAAACCCACCTCTGCCGCCAGGCATGGGGGAATTAAGATTCCTTTTCCCCGTAGGCCTTTACAATTTTATGCATGGTATGTTTGTATGTATGTTTGGTTTTTTATATTAAGGGGTTTATAATTCGTTTTTAGTATTGGATTATTATTGTACACTGTTTTATGATTGCTGTTAGCCGCCCCGAGTCTTTGGAGAGGGGCGGCATATAAATGAAATAAATAAATAAATAAATGAAATTGCATCATTTTTATTCTATGTACAGAAATGTAAAAAAAAAAAGATAATCCCTTCATGGATTACTGCCTTGTCGTGGCAAAGGGGCTTGAACAGCACAATGAAGCTATGCCAGGGATGGCGAACCTAAGGCATGGATGCCACAGGTGGCACATGGAGCCATATCTGCTGACACACGAGCCGTTGCCCTAGCTCAGCACCATCATGCATGTGTGTGCCAGCCAGCTGATTTTTTGGCTCACACAGAGGCTCTGGGAGAGTGTTTTTGGCTTCCAGAGAGCCTCCAGGGGATGGGGGAAGAGTGTTTTTACCTTCCTCCAGTTCCAGGGAAGACCTTGGAGCCTGGGAGGGCAAAACATGAGGCTACTGGGCCCAGCAGAAGTTGGGAACAGGCGTTTTCTGTCCTCCAGAAGGCCTCCGGGGGCAGGGGAAGCTGTTTTCGCCCTCCCAATGCATTGCATTATGGGTGTGGGCACTCGTGCGTGCACAACAGCAGATGATAACACTTTTTCGGCACCCAAGGAAAAAAAGGTTCGCCATCACTGAGATATGACAAAATGTGATCCACTGGAAAAAGAAATGGCAACCCGAATGCCATGAAAACCCCAGGGACAGTACCAAAAGGCAAAACTATGATGCTGGAAGATAAGCCCCTCAGGTGTCCCATAAGCTACTGGAGAAGAGCCGAGCAGGGGTGGGTTACTACCAGTATGCCCTGGAGCTCCATTCCGGTAGTGACCCATGGATTGTCCAATTTGCACGTGACCGTTCCAGTGTGGTCTTCACCGGTCTGTCGTGTTGTGCCATCTTTTTAAAAAAACAAATTGCTTTATTTTGCTTCCTGCTCATGTGTGGAAGTAAAATTATGTGGGGCACGTGCGCAATTTCAGCAAGCGCGGAAGTAAAAATTTGCCAAAATCATGCACGCCCACACATCCCCTCGTGAGATTTCAGTGCTTTTTTGCTTCTAGCGCATGCTACAATCCTCAAAATGACAGAATGAGCTCAGTTCGAATCCAAGGCAAACCATTCAATATCACAGTCGTCCAAGTCTATGCCCCAACCACTGGTGCTGAAGAGATGAAATTGACCTAGTTCTATGAAGTCCTACAGCACCTTATAGAATTAACACCAAAATATGATATCCTTATCATCATGGGGGACTAGAATGTTAAAGTAGGAAGCCAACGGATAACTGGAATTACAGGTAAGTTTGGCTTTGGAATACAAAATGAAACAGGGCACGGGCTGATAGAATTTTGTCAAGAGAATATGATAGCCATAGCAAACACTCTTTCCCAACAACTCAAGAGACTCCATAGATGAACATCACCAGGTGGTGAATACAGAAATCAGATTGACTATGTGCTCTGCAGCCAAAGATAGAGAGGTTTTATACAGTCAGTAAAAACAAGATGGCTTCTTCATTTGTTTATAACTGTTCATTGTTTATGTGAACACAAACAGAATCATCATTCTGTTTTAAGTAAGAATATATCTAAATTCAAGGCTGTCGGGATACAAAATTGAAGTAAACTAAAAAAATAGAGATTCCCCTCTTTATCATAGCTCAAAGTAGGTATTTCAAGCAGCTACTCTTTTATCTTTGAAATTCTATTCCTCTAGAAAAATCAACAGAAAAGTCAGGTGAAGAAATGTCATTTAAAAAAAGTTATTTCTAATAATTGAGACTAATATTTTGCCCCTTTTATTCATTTTTCCACATAAATTACACAAACACTTTAGAAAATGATTACACAAAAGGGAAACCTTCTTATAAGTGCATAACTTAAAAACAAACCAAAGAATGCATCTCAGAAACTCACTAAAATATTTCCTTTTGATAAATTGGCTGTGGGTACCGTCTCATTTTAAATATAAATGATGCATAGTTTTAAAAAGTAATTTTTTAAAAAACCCTATATATTTTAGATATTTTGTATCTTCTTGGAATTTGCTGTAAGAAGTGCTTAAATTAATCACAAGCTTTTTCTCAATACAATAAAAAGAAAACTGTGAAATTATACTGGTCAAAAAATGGAAAGAGAAGGATGTTCTGTTTGGTTCACACCCCCTCTTCTGTGGAGCTGACTTCTTGAGCAAAAGTAAATAAAATATTGAACAATATCATCAGCCATACCAAAATAATCTATCAAGTAAAACTGCATTACCCCTGCAAAATGCCACAGATGCCTCAGAGTTATTAAAATATAAGTTGATCAATGCAGAGTCTGTGGGTAGCTGTGAAACTGATTTCAGCCGCCACGCAAGAGTTTATGAGGCAAGCTTTGCATTTCTCAGTCACTCTAGTGTCAACATTCCTTCAGCAGAACAAAAACGAAATAAATCCAGAAAAACCCAAAGAGTTCATCTTGGAAAAGACAAAAGCAAAAGGAGGGAGCTTTTATTTAATTGTAAAATCTAAATGTCTTTTAAGAAAAGGGCTCCAGCAGGAAGGAGATGCAGTTGTTGTTAAAAAAAAAGTTCTTATTCTTCATTCAGATTTCAACTGTGGGTTTTCTTGAAATGATCAACCTGCAATACTTACATGGGAGAACTATTCCTGTGTTGTCAGCAAATAAAATGATATAGCATTGTTTTCTTGAAAATGGCTCAAAGGAAGAATCTTGGGTTGTTTTCTCTCCGAAAGAGTTTTCAAATGTTCTAATATCACCCTTTTCAAGAAGGTGGTGATACGGCAGTGATGGTGATGACGATGAAGAAAGAAGGAAAGTGTTGCCTTTTATTAGAACACTCCACTAGACCGGCACTTTATGACCTTTCAGAGCCTTGGCTAGCAAGGGGACACTGTCTGGTTGCCGCCACTGGCTCACTCAGAGGTAACCGTGTCTTCTATGGATGATGCTGAATAAGGCCAGCCACTCTGTAATGCAAGAGTCCGTGTATAGGCAAAGTGAAGATTTCACTCACAGGAAGAGGCCACAGATGTAACGCTGGTGATCTTGGAAGTGTCATCTGACCATGGCTGAAGGTTCTGGAGGGCAAAGAGGGAGGAGTTGTGAACACAGATGGGGTCTGCTTGGATGGGCTGATTGATGGTTTTCTGGAAGGCCTCTTGCTGGAGCTGCATGAGGATGCGGTTGGCTTGCTGCCGCTCTGCTTCCCGTTCTTCTGCAGTTTGCCGCCTAAGAGAAATGCACGGGGTATGTCATGTTTCATCAGGATAACAGATGCCCCTTACTTGTCAAAGTTGACTCCCACTCCCTTTCACCACAACATCTTCCCATCTTTTGGAACATTTTTACACTCAAGGATTTTCCCCCCTTTCCATTATAGCCAAAATGAAGTGTCACATTTAAGGCAGCCTGCTTCCCAGATATATTAAATAACTGGGCATGGAGAATCCATGACCAGTCAAAGGGAACATTTAAAAGCCCTTCTCTGAAACCATCTAAATCAAGGACCATCCTAGTGACAGCCAATATATTAACTGTGTATTGTCTGAAGCAGCACATTCTGTCCTACTACCTACTATCCATCCATTTAATGTCATTCGGTTGATGCTAGATTTTAGAATTATGAAGGGTCAGCTGGATGTGTGTGTGATGGTGTGTATCTGATTATTCTGTCCGTACACAATTTATGTGAGTAGAAAATGTAAAAAACAAGCTAGAGATTCTAAACATTGCTCCATCCACTGAATATTTTACTTCATATCCATAAAAAGAATACCTCGTTTTAAAACTGTACCCCAATTACACAGAACAAACACTTCAAATCCTTTGAAAATGTATACACCATTCATAGCAACTAAGAGTATCTAAAATTGTGTCATAATCAGAAGAATTAAAGATTGAAAGAACAAATAAAAACAGATAAATAACAATATTTGTGACTCAGGGTTGAACTGTGGTGCTCTGGGTGCTCTCTGGGCTTGGTTGTTTGCTTGAAAACATTTCATTACCCAAGCAGATAACATCATGATGATGTTACCTAGTTTGGTAATGAAAGTCTGCAACAAAACAATCAAGTTCAGAGAGCGTCAAAAAACCCACAGGGTCCATTATAAACTAAAGTTGGTGCAACTCAATTCACAATAATTTGTCTCATGCCACAAATTTGGTTCCCAAAGAGATACATAACACCTTTCAACTTTTTTTGCTCCAAATAACATCTCTTAATTCTATTTTATTTGAGGACTATGGAAATAATCAAAAGGAGCAAAGGAATCCACAAGAATGTACTGGGGGGGGGGGAGAGAAGAAGGGACCAAGAAAAGAAATTGAGAGGTAGAAAAATAAAGGGGTTTACAAGAAAACTGTCAGAATAGAAGACATATGAAAGGTGTTAGCAGTCCTGTTTCCAGTTCTGTAACTTAGTGCTATGATCTGGCACATGTCAGATCCTTTTTTCTATCAGAAGGATGAAGTTTCTTTTAAGACAAGTTAGAAATTATTTGCATTCATCTCTCTCTCTTCTTTCTTTCATAATCACTTTATCCTAAAACTGATTCATAAGGAACTGATTATGGATTTTAGAAATTATCTCTTAAGCAGCAGTGAAAAGGAAGCTTTCAGGCTCTTTGGAGCTACTGTCATCAGATGCAGCAAGTATTCTGCTTTGACAAGCTTACATTAAAACGGTGGTATTTTAAAATAAATGCTACAATACTCTTAACTGCATTAAAAAAAAGAAATTCAGAAAAATATTATAGATTACCTGTTTATAGTGATTATATGGCATCAAATTGTTGTTGACTCTTAGTGACCATATAGATTCTTAAAAATAAATACATTTGATATGTTATTTCAATATCTGAAAAGTTGACCAAATTTTATAAATTTACTGTTTCTATCTGAAATACTTTTGAGATTTGGGGCAAGAATGCCAAATCTCAAAAGATTTCTGATGAGAATGCTAATATCAGGAAAGATTTGACTTTTTTCTCTTTTTCAGTTATCACCATAGGTTGAAACCACCCTTACTCCCCAATTTCCATAAAACATTTTTGATTTGACTTTGACGTAGAAATTTGAGAAGTAAATCAGCATGTCTACTTCTCCCAACATGCTGAGCTATGCCAGAAACCAGCAACCTGGCACCTATATTATGTAGCCAACATAAGCTAAAGCCAACAAGCTAACTAATAAGACATTCTTAGAAGAGCATTCCACTGTTCAAAATCCCCCAAATGTTAATATTTCCAAGAATCTATACCTTTTTTTAAAAAAGTCATTCTTATTGGAATTAGGAGGAGACTGATTTACTGTCCATCAACTATTAATTTCTTCTTTTCTTTACTTGGTAATAAACTGTTTTGGAAATCATTCTGGAATGAAACTCTAGGAGATTCCTTTTTATTATCTTTATTGATATTGATCTCCTTCCATTGCTGCAGTTCACAAACCATCATCATAATATAAAACAATTTCTGCCTGGGATATTGATTTAGTTTGATTCCATTGGATCTGGGAAGATTATTGAAACAATTATAAAAAAAGAGAGTAGTAAAATGTAGTGCACAATGCAGGTTTAACTCCTTAAAGCACAGGAAAATTATTAACTTTAAAACTGCAATACTTTTCAAGAAGAGTGGAGATGGGAAAGAAATGGTATTTCTCTCTTTAAAAGTGATTTATGACCAGTTTTCACACTTACCACCACTGTAAGCATCCTCATGATGTCATGTGATTACAATTTGGCACATGGCAACTGGCATCTATTTATGACAATTGTACTATCCTGATATGAACATCATCTATGACTTTCCTAGCTGGCTTTCAACAAGCAAAGTCAATGGGGGAAGCCAGATTTGCTACCAACTACTGCATATATAATCTGCAGTGATTGGCTTGCTAATTGTGGCAAAAAGGGTCATAAAATGGGGTGCAATTCACTTACCAAATTCTTTGCTTAGCAATGGGCATTTTGGGCTCAACAGTGGTTGTAAGTCAAGGACCACCAAGTTTACTTCTCTGAGAATGATTTATGTTTAAATCTAAACTGTGCCCTTTTTGCACACAAAAAATGCCCTATTAACATCAATGCATTTTACAAGAGATTACACCTAATAGGAAATACCCCAAAATATGCAAGGCCTAGATACAAACAGCTTTAATATTGCATTTAGATCAATATGATTTCAAGGCAGAAGTGGGCTGCTAAGATGGAACGGTGACATGTGCCTGCCCCCATGGCTCTGAATGCTAGCAGAGTCCAGCGCGTTTTGCGCGCGGAAGCAAAAAACCGCGCCAGAACATAGGCACACCTGCACAGCTGCAGTAGCAGAGTTGCCAAAACACAGGCACACCTGCACAGCTGCTGTAGCAGAGTTGCCAAAACACAGGCACACCTGCACAGCTGCAGTAGCAGAGTTGCACTGGACTCCGCCAGCACTCAGAGCCATGGGGGCGAGCACACGTCACCGTTCCACCTTAGCAGCCCACCTCTGTATATAACCTGATTTTATGAATTCATTGTGGCTTAACTGTTACTAAGTCATGACCAACATTTCTGTACTAACAGTAGACCCATCAATTGCCTATTAAAAATATTTCAGATCTCATTGGCAGATTTGAAATTACAACCATGAATAGCGCTCTTCTCTGAGAGCAACTGAGTTAATGTTACCCAAAAGCAATAGCATTTAGACTCATATACCACTTCACAGTGCCTTTTTCATCCTATCTGGTGCTTTCTGATTATTTGGGACTACTGTTCTCAGCATTTGCAATGACTGAGAAGGATGGGAAGCTTAATTCAATATTTCTTGAAGAGGAAGTTTAGAACAAATAGTTTAAATGTGTGTTAATTTTCATATAAATCAATTGTTTTAAATTAAGCCCTTTGTATATGTTGTGTGTCTACAAACGCGTTGTGTGAAGGTCTGTGTGTGTACTGGGAGAAGGATTCTACCACTAACAAAAAAAGTGCATGAATAAAAAATATCATTTTCTTTCCACTACAAATTCACTCCTGATGCATATTTAATATTGTTTTGACTCAGAGAAATGTAACCAGGCCTCTTCTGTTGCTGTTTAGCTGTGTTTGTAATTAGTGAACACAGATTTATTAATTTCAGTATGGAATATTTTTCTCAGTTAGCCAAGTTGTTCACTTGGCAGAGAAAAGCAGTAATTTGTTAAAGAACAAAAAAATAAAGCCCAGGCTTGGGGGGGGGGGGGGAGCAGGAGGGAAAGAATAAAGTAAGCACCGTGTCCCACCTCAATTTGTTTCAAGACTGCAAATAGAAAGCAGCTTAGTTAAAGCTCTTCAGCCAGACCTTCACTGCCTTAATTGCAAATATGCAAATTTAAGTAAAGCTTTCCTGGCACTGAGAAGGAATGTCTCCTGGGAGAAGTTCCATCCAGACTGCACTGGGACCTTGGAAACATTGTTAAAAAAAGAAATATTTGCTTCTGAGTACAGTCCAGCATATATTAATTACAAAACGAATGAAATCCTGAGATCAATCTACTCTGAAATAAACCCTGGTGCATTAGAATACAGGAAGTTCTCACTTAGTTGTCAAAATTGGCACCAGCAGCTCTGTTGCTAATCTGCGGCTGCTGAACTGCAGCTGCTAAAACAAAAATGTTATGACCTTACTTCCCATTCAGTTATTAAGTGAGTCACCATAGTCTGTAAGCAAAACATCATGTAATCATGACTTATGGTATTATTTTCGCACTTTCCATTAATTCTGCTTGACGCAAGCCGATTGGGAAGCACACAAATAGAAATCATGTGATGATGGATTCGGTAATGGTCCTTAATGCATGCCAGCTACAATATGCCTGAATACCGTGTTTCCCTGAAAATAAGACAGCATCTTATATTAATTTTTGCTCTCAAAGATGTGCTACGTCTTATTTTCAGGGGATGTCTTATTTTTTCCCCAGTGAATTGTATCCTGCAGCAAAAACTTGTATCCTGCAGCAAAAACGCATCCAAACACGCAGCCGCATGTTGGATGCATGTTGGATGTATTTTGAATCTGATTGATGTACTGTTTAGGGATGCAATTTATGGACAGCAGTGTTATATATGTTCTGTTTGGGAATGCTGTGAAACGAAACGTCTCCTACGTCTTACTTTCGGGGGATGCCTTATATTAGGCAATTCTATGAAATCTCTCCTATGTCTTACTTTCGGGGGTGACTTATTTTGGGGAAAACAGGGTAGTAGTGCTACAACTATAGGATGCTGCAAAGTCAAATATGCAAAGATTGATCGTAAATCTGACTTTTTAATACTTCAAATGGTTGCTAAATAGGGCAATTATAAGTGAGAACCATCTGTATTGGACTGATGAGACCCAGCTTCATGGCCCCACTAGACCAATGAGGTCACTGGGTAACTTGGGCCAATCACTCTTTCCCAATGCAACCTGTCTCAATAAGTTATTATTTTAAAGACAAAATTAGTATTTTTTTTTATTTTTTATTAACATATAAAACAACAATACAGTTTAGAAAGCATGACATAAAAATAGGGGGGAGAGAGAAAACATTAAAAAACAATACAAACCTACAGGTAAAAAAGAAAAGATAGAAAGAAAAGAAAAAGGAGAAAAGAGAAAACGGTTACATACACACATACACACTGTTATTTTATTTGTTTACATTTCTGATAATTCGGAAAGCAAGCTATATATATTACTTAATCTAAACAATCTAAAGACAAAATTAGTAGTGCTGCACTTTGAACTCCTCTGTTAACCATAAGCCTTTTCAGGTTTTGCATTGATGGGTAGGGCTCATTCTTAAAAGGAGGCTCATAAGTATCAGAAAAGCTTGGGGCATCCATTTTATCTTTTAAAATCATCACAAACCCACAAACTGCAGGGAAAGGAACCAAACATTCTATAAAACTTTGCAGCGATAGAAGGCGAGCTCTGGATCACATTTGGGTGAGCTGTCTCTGGATTAAACTTGTGGTATGTCTGATATCTTTATAAGATAAACAGGCTATTTGAGATTTTTTTTTTTTTAAATGATCAAGGAAATATGGAAGCAGGATTATTTTTCTTACTATTTGTTGCAATTAAGTGCAGAGTCTGCTTGCTTTGCACTTTATTTACCTAGTTCTCACAATAGCAGTATTTTATCATCTACCTTATTGCAGAACCTGTCAGTGACAAGAGGAGGAGACTGTATGCAGCCAAACTGACTAAGACTAGGCTGGGTTTCCTTGCTCCTAGCCCAACACCTTAATCGCTGCATCAGACTGATTGTCCAAGTTGATATGAAAAGAACTCCTCCTCTGAAATCTACACAGCAGTCATTTGTTTGGGTGGGTGGTTATTAATCTATTTGGAAGACTCTCTTGTGGCCCATTCTGGATGGCTCACAATAATAATAAAAACCAAATATGGTACAACCTGGTGCCTAGCCAGCAATACCCAGTCCATTGAACAGAACAATCTTCAGGCTCCAATCTTACCTTATCCAATGCCTTGGGGAACAGTCAACCCTTTACATTTTTCTGGAAAGACAAAAGGGTGAGGGATGCAAAGTCTTAAGGGAAAAGTATTCCACAAGACAAGGGACAGGGGGTAAGAGCTGCAGTGGCGCAATGGCTAGAATGCAGTACTATAGGCTATTCCTGCTGACTGCCGGCTGCTTGAAATTTGGCAGTTCGACAGTTTGAGGTTCACTGGCTCAAGGTTGACTCAGCCTTCCATCCTGCCAAGGTCAGTAAAATGAGGATCCAGATTGTTGGAGGCAATATGCTGAGTCTGAAAAATGTTTAGAGAGGGCTATAAAACCCTGTGAAATGATATATAAATCTAAGTGCTATTGCTATTGCTTCCAAAGAGCCACTAGATGGCACCATATAAGGGAACCAACTTGGAATATGCCCATCCTAAATAGACTGATGGATCTCACAGATACTTCACAAAGAGGCAATCCCACAAATAACACGCTGTCATGTAATGTTGAGCCCCATTTTGAATTGTAAACTGAAAAGAAAGAGGGAGGGAGTAGCTGTTCATTTAAAAGCAGCATCATTGGGGCAAACCAAGAGGTGTCTAATCCTACACATGCAGTGTTAAATAAGTGTTATTCAACAACTGTAAAGACAGCACAATCCACAATTCAGTGTAGCTATTTCTGCAATAATAATTCTGTCTTTCATATAGAACAATCCATTGACAAAAGTAAATGTATAAACAGAGCTCAACTAATGCATTCCTGCAGATTCCCATTCTTTGTCTCTGGCAGAGCTGGACTGATTATTTAAACCAGCTATATCCATGTCTTTCTTTGCAATAATTTTCCTGCCATTCTTTTATCTTGGTTGTGTATAATTTAGGCCTTGCTGGTGGCAAGTGTGCAAAATAAGTTATTTTTTCTTGCCAGCTTTCAGAAAGGTTAAGTCCTTGGCTTTTTGGATGATTCTGTATGGCAACATACTAGTATGACTGGTATTTAGCGAAGTCAAGAAGGTTGGTGACATCCTAACACATAAAGCCTGATGGAGCTTTCATAGGTAAAGACTATTTCATAACCTTTTTCATTTCAAAAACAAACTTCCAAGGCCTACCAATTATATCCCCTTTCTCCAACCTGGGTGTTGGAAAATTCCCAAAACTCTCAAAAGTAAATATGCTATTTGGAGAATTCTGGGATCTGAAACCCACATATAAGGCAAGCAATAGATTCTTGGGCTGGGGGAAAAAAATGCCTCTGGGGCCTGAATATGTGACCTATTTAAAGTGTTATGAAAAGGCACACTTCAACACCAATTTCTAAAATTGAGATATAAAACCTTTTGAGACTACAAAACTCAATATCAATTCTGCCCTCAATCTCTATTTACAATAATTAATTTAATTGTTTTTACTCCATCAGTTTATACTCCCTTTGCCTATTTTCCCAACAGCAGTCCAATGGAGACAGTTGGAATGACGGGCAATAAATGGCACAAAGTCATCCAGCGAGCTTTCATGCCTGGGGTCAGACACAAGCCTGGGCCTCTTCTTACTTTTAACACCTTTTCTGGCGCTTTTACAATATGAATTTCTCTCTATATATAATTTAAGCTAATTATTATGTTACACATGCTTATTTAGAAATAGGTGTTACTTACTCAGAGGGGCTTATTCCTATGTACATTGGCATAGGATTGGCGCCTTAATAGCATTTTCAGGACACATTCATAGTTTAAGACAGCTTATAGTGAAATTACAGATGGACACTTCAAATAAAAAAACCAGAAATATATTTTTCATTCATGTTTAAATGCCAATAACACATATGCCCTATTTATAATGTTTTATTGCTCTTACAAAAATGAATAATGTACCCAGAGAGAGAGAGAGGATTCAAAATGTTCTAATTATTAATAAGTCTGCTAACTAAAAAGGGCCCAAGAAGTGTAGCTCCAGATATCCTATGAGACACTGATTAATAGAAAACTTTAACATGCTGTATTTCAAATAGAATTATAGCATCTGGGACCATGAATTCTTCCAATGATCAATTATGGGCATAAATTATGGGCATAAAAGAGGAGATACTCTAATATCAACTACTAAATATTTAAACATCTACCGGTATTTAAATATCCTCACTTTTAGACAAACCATCAACTCTCCTTTATACTTCACATTCTTCATTATTCTTTTGGCTGCCTTCCAGCAAAAAGGCTGGAATGTGCATAGGACATGACTGAGCTGTGAAAGTTGAATGTCTTTCCCCAAACTACCATTATGTAGAAAAACTTCCAATACAGCAGGAAGCAGTATTCTTGCACTGATTACTACATAGCAAAGGTTCTGTTAAAAAAATATATGTAAGGGAAGGTACTTGTTCTAAAATGATATACTGTTGGTATATGATACCAGAACCAGGATGTAATAAAGATAATTCTGGTTTGTAGGGAAAACGTGAAAACATGAAAAGTTATTTTAACATGCATAATAGAATTTTGGGTACAAATACATACAATAATGCAAAGAATTTTAAAGATTAATATATAGGAAACCTGGTGGGTTTTTTTTGCTGGGACTTGAAGAAACTCCTGGAAAATTGTTTACTTGATATATGGTAACAGAAAGACTATGTACAAAGACAGAAAGATTCTGGCATACTCATAACAGAGCAATGATTGGTAAAGATGACAAAACTTGCAAAAATACAATAATGACTTGTTTGATTAGGAAGAAGATAAATACATTAATTAGCAACTGGAAACATTTAAGGACTTTCTGCTAAAAATGAAAAAAATGAACTGATGATTTATGGATTTGATAATTAAAAAGGGGAAAATATGGGAAGGGAATTATGCGGCAACTATAAAGAGGAAGGATAGATGAAAAAAATTGTAATTGCTATAAAGTAAATTGGAAGCCAAACCTTGATGTGTTTTTTCCTTTCCTTTCCTCTCCTCTCCGCTATTTATGTCTTGTATTTATTCACTTGCTCTGCTTTCTTTATTCTTTTTCTTTTCATTTATATTGTACCTTGATTTTTATTAGTGTATAAAATCTCTTAATAAAGATAAAAAGATGTTTTAATTTGGAATGCATTTGCAAATAGAACATATATTTTAAAATGGACTGGGTGTCTTTATTTTAATTTGGTTATAGGTTTTTAAAAAAAGATTTTCTTTGTTAATATTTGTATCCCTAGAGCAGGAGTAGGCAAAATTGGCTCTTCTATGACATGTGGGCTTTAACTCCCAGAATTCCTGAACTAGCATGATTGGCTCAGGAATGCTGGGAGTTGAGTCTACATCACAGAGGAGCCAACGTTGCCTACCCCTGCCCTAGGCTATTGGTAACCATTTTCATTGACAATATGATTACAAGCTTTACATTAATATGTTAGTGTATAATGTTACTGTTAGTGTTGTGTTGTTAGTAAAGTCAGTGTTACTAGCATTACACACATAATGGCTTGCTATATATAGTCTTCAACTTATGACCACAATTGAGCCCAAAATTTATGTTGCTAACTAAGAATTCTTTAAAGTGAGTTTTACCCAATTTGTTACGTTAATCAGTGCTATTAAGTTAGCCCCTTGGTTGTTAAGTGAATCTAGTTTCCCTCCTTGTCTTTGCTTGTCAGAAGGTTGCAAAAGGTAATCGACCCCCGGGACTCTTTAACCGCCATAAATGTGAGTGAATGTAAACCAGGTGACCATGAGGATGCTGCAATGATCGTAAGTGAGAAAAAATAACATAAATCTCTTTCTTAGTGCTGTTGAAACTTTGAGCAATCACTAGGCAAACTGATATAAGGTCAATGAATACTTGTGTTCAGGATGTTATTATTTTATTTTTTTATTGAACTTCAATATCACTAGTCCCCTCCCCATCCATATCCCTATTCTGAGAAAGTGCTTCATGTTTGTGGACCTTTTTCCCCAAAGGTAAAACTGTTTATTTTCCATCCTAATAACTATAGACTCCTTATGTGTAGTGATGGGCGAACCCAACGGTGTTCGGGTTCGGCAAGTTCGGATGAACTTCACACAAAATTCGGTCGAACCTGAACCCGAACGGTTCGTGGCACCAAAGCTCTGCCCCTGGAATCTCTTCGTGGGAGGGATTCCCCAGCTCCTTCAAAGGGAGGTCTTTTCATGTAAATGTTTTGTTTTATTTTTACGAAAAAGAACGCCGCAACGGCGCTGCAAGCAAAGGGAGGTCCTTTTACGTGAAAATTAAAACTTGGAATCCAGGAAGTGATCACTTTGGCGTCCTTAGCAACCTGCTGGTATATGTGACATCAAAGCTCTGCTCCCGGAATCTCTTCGTGGGATTCCCCAGCTCCTTTTGTGCCTCCCTCCCAGCCTCCCGACCGGCTGACAGCTCCCCAGTGTTTGCCTTCCTCCGCCACCACCGGCGCCCAGCTCTTCCTCCTCTTCTCAGCAGATGACAGCCGGGCGGTGGCTTTCGGGGGGTTCGGCACGAACGCTGAACTAAATCACGAATTTTACAAAAAAATTGGCTTCGGGTCCAGCATGCTGAACACCACAAAATTCGGTATGGACCCAAATTGTGCGGGTTCGGTTCGCCCAACACTACTTATGTGGATGCAAGGACCAAAATTTTCAGGATTGTAAAAAGTCAGAACTGAGTTATATACTGTATGTCTATAATGGCATGTAACTTCATTGTGAAATGATTATCTCCTTCTTACACTGAGAAAAGACCAAGTGTGCTGCCTATATTACCTCCTTAAGTCCAGATAAAGACAAACCATCTATTTAAAAAAACTAGATAGGAGAACAGCTTGTTTGCCTTCCCAAACTGTAGTCATTTTCAAGCAGGATGTTAATATCTGGCTTCATGGTAGATGTCTGGAAGACTTTTTATAACAAAACCACTAGGAACTTTATGAATTTCAAGGCTATATATTTATGATAGCATACATGGACAATCTAGTTCAGAGGTCTTCAAATTTGGCAACTTTAAGACTTGTGGACTTCAATTCCCAGAATTCCCAAGCGAGCATAGCATAGTCTTAAAGTTGCCAGGTTTGAAGACCTCGGATCTAGTTCATCAGATTACATTAAAAATTATTGAAACTGCAAAACAAAATTGTCCTTGACTTATTCTTTCAAGGGATCTATGTAGGAAGCAGCTTTAATAAAGATTAGCTCCTAGGTGTCTCTAGCTCAGAGGTGTCAAACTTGCAGGCCAGATGCGTCATGTGCCGGCCAGCCCCACCCCCATTTTTGCAAAGGGAGCAGAGATGGCTTCCTACCAGTTCTGATTGGTTTTACAGAAGCATTAATAACTTGGCGGCCTGGGTCACTGGAACCGGCAGTGACCCAGGCCTGCCACTCCCGTAAACTGGTTCTCCTGGGGCACCATTTTGTTTTTTGCCTCTGTGCATAGTTTTTTTAGTACTGGACATGCGCACACATGCGGCATATCCCTGAGCAAAGTGGCAGTAGCAGAATCCGGAACCCACCCCACGAAGGGGGAAGACTTATCCGATATTTTAAAGATAACGTTTCTAGAAATAGAGAACACTTATGGGTTAAGCCACTTCTAGCCACCTCCCTCCAATATGTTGCTGAGTCATAGGATAGCAAAGGAAATGGCCTGGATTCTGCTGTGAGTGATGGCAGCCCCTCCCCTTTTATTCTGCTCGTAAGAGGGGTGAAAAGTCACCCAGAAAGAGAGATGGTACATATAGCATGACTTCGGAAATTGAATGCATCAGACCTCACCATGCAAAAGTTTTCCTTGGTTTGTTTCTCCTGTAGCTCTAGCAACGGAAACTGTCATTCCACAACAAACTAGGCTGTTTTCATTTTGAATGGCAACTCACAGGAACCAGCCAGCCCCTCCTCACCATTTTCAGTCCATCAGCCAATAAATCAAGACTCAGCTTTAACCAATCAGTTTTCAAATCATCTGTTCCAAGCTTAAAATAGATCAGAAAAATTGCTGGCTTCCAAAGCAAAAACAAATGGGAGACAGCCGCTAATATATGCTGATTGAAATATTTTCCATCACAACAAAAGTCACATGATGGACAGGAAGTCCTGTACGTGTATCTCAATGGTTAAAAAAGATGGACTCCATTCCCAACTGTGTTGTCTAGGAATTCTAGGAGTTTATATCTTACCCATCTACTGGTCATGTTTTTGGGGAAGAGGGCGTAAGTAAGACACAGAGATTTCTTATTTAAGCATTAGAATAACTTTGACTAATCAGAGATCTCAAAGCAAAGATGCTCCTTTACCCAGAAATAAGAAAGTGCTACCTTGAAATGGATAACGTACATTAATAGGAGAAGAAGCAGCTGAATCGGGTAAATGTTAGTAAAAATGTCTATATATCACACTTTCAAAAAGGTATGAACACTTAGTGATATATATATGAAATTAAATAAATATTAAATACCAGATTGGGTAGTAGGATCAATAGTCAAATTTTAAGAAAATCTGAATTCTGTATAATTCTCAATCCCTCTGACATTAAAACTGCACACCATTCATCAATTTCCCTCTAGATATACCAAAATTGCAAAACACATATTTACCATGAGCTCCACTACTCTTTGTAAGATTTGGAGGGACTGTTTTGGGGAAGGCCTCCTACAAAGAACTACAAAAGAACAGGAACCCAAATTCTTTGATTCCTGGATCAACTTTGGGGCCTAACTTCTTCCACAAATGACTGGATATACAGTGTTCCCTCGATTTCCGCTGGGGATGCGTTCCGATACCGCCCGCGAAAGTCGAATTTCCGCGAAGTAGAGATGCGGAAGTAAATACACTATTTTTGGCTATGAACAGTATCACAAGCCTTCCCTTAACACTTTAAACCCCTAAACTGCACTTTCTCATTCCCTTAGCAACCATTTAGATTATTACTCACCATGTTTATTTATTAAAGTTTACTTAAAAAAATATTTATTAAGGGCGGACGAAAGTTTGGCGATGACGTATGATGTCATCGGGTGGGAAAAACCGTGGTATAGGGAAACAAACAGTAAAGTATTTTTTAATTAATATTTTTGAAAAACCGTGGTATAGCCGTTCCGCGAAGTTCAAACCCGCAAAAATCGAGGGACCACTGTATACCCAGTTGATCCTTGGGGCATGCTTCACATTTGGCAGACCAGATCTAATCCTGCTCACCCCAGGAAATCACCATTACTCCTTATCAACTCTCACTGAGAAGGGTTTTTTTTGGGAGGGGGGGAAGAAACCTACTGGAGGTTTGTAGAGCATCTGGTCTTGATGGCCCAGGAGGTGACCTAGTCCAGTGGGTGTAAAAAACATGTTTCAGCACAGCAACAGCTCACTTGCTTGGTGTGCTTACCTCCATTTTGTTCTCCGGTTCTGGAACCAGGTCTTGACTTGGGCATCAGTCATTTTCAGAGCCTTGGCTAAAGCCGCCCTCTCGGCTGAGGCCAGGTACTTCTGTCGGTGGAACCGCTTTTCCAGTTCACAGATCTGCAGACGGGTGAAGGAGGTGCGTGGTTTCTTCTTCTTGGGGGGCGTCCGGTTCTGGTAGGGGTGACCTATACGGCGTGTTACAGTGAACGGTGAGAGGGCCACTGGAGGGGGAGACAGGACGGGCGGGAAGGGGGCAAAGAAGCAAGCGGTGACATGATCAGGAAGGACTCCACAGAGGAGCGGCAGAGGAGAGACAGAAAGACATACACCAAGAGTCAAACAGAGAAGTAGGAAGGCACAGAGAAGGCTTGGTCACAGGGCTCGCAATCTCCTCCTTGCTTTTCCAAGCACAAATCTGTTTTGGAACCCACCAATATTTCCTTATTCATGAGCTGCATGTTCCCAGGTGGGTACCAGTATGGAGACACCAGACTCTCTGCAAGAAGCGAGCTCTGTGGCAGAGGAGCACATGAAGGGTATATACGAAGCGGCCAGGGGACAGAAATGGGGAGGAGAGAAATCCTCGTTTGGAACACCAAATCTACCTTGCAAGCTAGGAGCAGGGAGATCAAAACTGTACATGTATAGCCCAATCATTCCAATGTTATCTGGGAGAAAGTACGTAAAAATAAAGCTTCCGACTTCTGCAGCTTGAATAAGAGCATTACTGAATTGCTGTTATTTAAGACTTTGGAACAAAAGAGACCTTGAAACCCTTCCCTATTAAAAAAAATCCAAATTTGGGGTTCTATTTCACCCCACTTTTTATTGTTTTGACAATCTATTTAAATTATTATTATTATTCCTATCCATAGTAGTTACGTAATTATCAAAGTGCACTTTCATTTTTATGTGCTGTTATTTTGTTGAAGATCGTTTTTACTGAAGTCCATAACCCCGGGTAAAGTTTAAACACTCAGAAAAATTGACAGGAGTTAACACTTAAAATAAACCTAATTAAACAGGCAGTTCTTTCTGAAGTTTGAGCTATTCTCTCTGGATAAAAAGATGTGTATTATATATCCTGTAAATTAAAATACCCCTCATATGAACGAAAATGGCTTTTTAAATATTGGAATTATGTTGAAGTAAATATGTATTTTGCTGACACCAATGCTAAAGAGGAGTCCAGTTTGTTCAGAATTAAGAACTGAATGGAACTGACTCTTCATGTTACATAACTCAACTTGTAATTACAGTGGACACAATTGTTTGCAAATGTAAACTGGAATACATCTCTCTATCAACATCTGCTTTTGATATTTGATTTATTCATAAATGTCCATGCAATTTCCAATTGAAATAATGCTTATGGGAATATACATTTTACTACTTTCTTTATAACCTTAAATATATTTGCCTTCCAACCTAACTCACTTGAAAACATTCCCAAGAAATGTCAAGCGTAAATCATAAAACTAAGGAAAATGTTTTAACTCATAAAGTTAAGAAAAAGCTTTTTAATGGAATTAGGAAGTGAAAGGAGCAGCATAGGAATGCTTTCCAAGAATTATTCTAGACAAAATTGCTCTGAGTTACTCTGACAAACTTTGGAATTCCTTCATTTAGGGCTTTAATTTTAAATCTAGGAAATATGACTTGTTATACATTTTGTAGCATTGTTGGACTGAAACTATCAAAATAATTGTCCACTACAATTGTTTTAGTTAGATAGCTTTTGATAATGATTCTGTACATGAGGGAATTATTTTTACACTATTGGGTTCTTTGGGCCTTAAATAAATCCCACCCTGCAATTAAAGAAAGCTCCTTTTAAATTTCTCTAAAAAATATATTTCATTTGTGACAGCTGTAACGAACAACCTATTTTCCAAACCTTCCTAGCTTAAGTAGATGCTTACAGTTCTATTACCAGACTTCAAAATCACCACCAACAGCAACAAAAAGACATCGGATTTAAGACTCTCTTGCAGGGATTTTATTTTGGTCCTCGTATTTTGTCTAATGGGAGGTGGGGGTGTTATCTACCTATACCCTTTCCCCCTCTCTCTAAGGCGGAGTATTTGCTGGAAAGATACTAATCTGATGCCAGAGAGGCATAGAAAAATTTAGCTGGAAACTGGGGAAGAAATGCCCCTGAATCTCGGCAGAAGGGCGGCATAGAAATCAAATGAAATGAATGAATGAATGAATGAATGAATAAATAAAATAAAATACAAAGAACGAAGGCGACAATGGTGTTTAAAATAGAATATCACTGCAATCTATCGCTAACTCTCCTAGATACCCGATTTTGTTTTTATCTCGTTCAGTGGCAGCAAATAATCCCAAAACTGAAAAATGGCGGGATTTTTGTTGTTGTTAATTTACCAGCCACATCCCGTTCTCTCACCTGAGATCCCTCTCTGAGCTTGCCTGATCTGGGTCCTGTGCTCGCCGTAGAAAGTTCAGCAGTTTCCCGAACCGAACAAGGCACGGAGGAAAAAATCTTACGTACCTTGTTCGGCGGTGCCGGGGCTGATCTTTTATTTTATTTTTTGCCACAAATCGCCCTAGCACCTCATCTCAGCCACAGGCCAATCAATAGGGCTCGCATTTCCTCAGTAGAGGCCCTCGGCAGAAGGGGCGGCGAGGGAAAAAAGGCCAAGGTTAGGCCTGTTAGCAAGAACGCTGTCTCTTCTTTCCGAAAAACGAATTGAGACTCGGGACCAAAAAAAATTCTCTTATATATAAAATTATATAAAGCCCGACCAGGACGGGCCGGAGGAGTAGGGATTCGTTCCGAACTTAAAACGAACCGGCCTCATTTGCGGCAGGATGGAGGCCCAGGCGACAGGTTTTTTGTTTTTTTTCGGGCGGCGAGGCCTTCAGCCGCGTCTGAGCCCTTGCGAGGTGGAAATTTCGAAAGAACCACCTCCAATTCGGCCTTGCTAGTAGTTGGCTATGGTGCCGATGTAATCCAGTAGGCCTGGAGATACCCCCCACCTACCCACCCCAGTCCGGCGACGGCCAGGCAAACTGGGTCGTCGCGTCTTCGAATTAAGCTGCTTCAGACATTGCCCGCGTTGCCAAAAAAAACCCCGCCGGTTTCCCTTCTCCTCAGCTTTCCGCGGCCGTTTATGATTTCTCTCCGCCATTCAAGTCAAAGCAAATAACTCCCATAGACACTGAGGCGTGGCGGGCAATTCAAAACGAGCCGATTACAGGCCTTTTTTTTTTCTCCCGGACCTGGGCGCGTCCCAGCGGAGGCCTATAACAACCGAAAGGGAAATTTCCCTCCTTCCTGGGCCGCGTCTAGTCCGACATTTGCTTCCCTTGTTCAGTGGCAACGACTCCCGGTCGGATATACAATTGCAAGCCGGGAGTTACTGCCATTGAACGCCCTCGGGGCTCCCTTCGGAGCAGAGCGTCAAGGAGCAAAGGTCTGCCGCCGCCGCCGCCACAGCCTCGATCTGCTGGTCCGTCTTGCCGGGGACACCGCAGCCACCATAACTCTAACCTGCATGTCATAATCTCCCCACCCCGGCTGGGAGCCAGGTAAAAGGCCAGCTCTAGGGGCTGGATGTGGTCTCCCGAAGTGACAGATAAGGGGAGCCTTTATTGATGAAGGTCGGGGGCTCGGCTGCTTAAATTAAAATTGAAATATAACGACCGTTGTTGTTTGTGGCATCCTGGTTGGAGGGAGGGGAGGGAGGAGCGTCAATTCGGAAAGAGCGCCGGATTGCTAAAATTTATCTTACATAAAAACATAGAATATTGACGGCAGAAAAAGACCTGAGGGTCCATCTAGTCTGCCCTTATATTATTTCCTGTATTTTATTTTAGGATATATGTTTATCCTATTTTAGGATATATGTTTATTCAGTTACTGTGGATTTACCAACCACGTCTGCTGGAAGTTTGTTCCAAGCATCTCTTACTCTTTCAGTAAAATAATATTTCCTCACGTTGCTTCTGATCTTTCCCCAAGTAACCTCAGATTGTGCCCTCTTGTTCTTGTGTTCACTGGACTATTAAATACACTTCCGTCCTGACCCTTATTTAACCCTTTAACATATTTAAATGTTTCGATCATGCTCCCCCCCCCCCTTTCCCTTCTGTCCTCCAGACTGCCATCTTCCAGTGGATCTGCCATTAAAAGACGAATTGACATTTTCCCTCGCTTCTCCCCCTTTCCTGCCTTTTATAAGGCACTACTGTATATCGAATAATGTAGGTGCCAATTTACGGGTCATATATGTCCCATTTCCTCTAGGAAAAGACGGACCTGGCCGGAGGGAGGAAAACGGCATAGGGTTTCTTGGACCATTTCCCGGCACCCTCTCTTTCAGCGCTACCGGTATTAATCTCTTTTCTGTACCGACTGTCTGAAAGATACATTTCTTTTTAAATGTGTATTTTTTCCCGTATTCCCAAGTTCCATTATTTATAACCGTAATTGTGAGGGATGCACACAATTACGCAGAATAAACCCGATCAGGGAATAATATGTAGACAGAGGCATTCTTGGTTCAATTTACGATTTCTAAGTTTTGGAATTCTAATTATGGTATGTTATTTTTAAAACCTAATTATTTTCCAACTTGGATTATGCGTGCTAAGAAAAGTTGGTGAATTGTGTGTATGAAATCGTTTGATAACTACGTTTCTCTGTGTACATAAGTGTGTGCATATTCACATTCACATGACCATACAGAGAAATAATGATGTTGTCGAGGTTAGTGATTATTATAGGGTTATTATAATATTTATTATAGTTTAGATTCTAGCCATATCTGTAATGTTCCTAAGAGATGTTGTTACCGTTGGACACGTTTTAGGAAGGGAATTGAGATGGGCAAAGTACACTGCTCAAAAAATAAAGCGAACACGCAAAGAACACATCCTAGATCTGAATGAATGAAATATTCTCATTGAACACTTTGTTCTGCACAAAGTTGAATGTGCTGACAACAAAATGAAATTGATTGTCAATAAGTGTTGCCTCCTAAGTGGGCAGTTTGATCACAGATGTTTGATTTACTTGGAGTTATATTCTGTTGTTTAAGTGTTCCTTTTATTTATTTTTTGAGCAGTATATAATATATTCGAGAACGCAGTATAGAAAATTGGAAAAGAATTTACGTCGGGGGCAACACGGTTTAATTTTGAGCCCTTCGGGATTGGGCGGCCTAACAAATCAAATAAATAAATTTAAAATGTTGAAATGACGTGCTTGACCCAAGGAAGTAAAACTGGATGTTTAAACGTTTCTAAGAGTCGCATAAAGGCTAGGCAACCAGACTGTTATTATTTGCCCGCGGATTTGAGCTTTCTGGGAGAAGTGGTAAGAGTTGCAGAAAGATAATACGGTATCTCTTCCGTAGAAGCTTTAATCGATGTGAAGCCTCGTGCTAGTTACGCTATAAAATATCTTCAATTGAATAAGGACAATCAAGTCGCCTTGAAAAGCATTAGGAAACGCTTGTTACTTGGGTGTTTAGCCTTCTGAATTTCTGGCAGGGCTGCTCTTTTCGGGCCCTACATCTAAAGCAGTGTTTCCCAACCTTGGCAACTTGAAGATATCTGGACTTTAACTCCCAGAATTCCCCAGCCAGTGAATGCTGGCTGGGGAATTCTGGGAGTTGAAGTCCAAATATCTTCAAGTTACCAAGGTTGGGAAACACTGGTCTAAGGCACGTCCGTCAACGCTGTTTATCATCTATCACCCCAATCGATTCAATTAAAGCAAGCTGCAAATCGAAGGCGAGCGCGGCCGGGATTCTCTCGCTGGAGGGCAGGAGAGGGAGCCCGTCCAGCCCACCAGGCTTGCGGACGGAGGCAGGAGCGGGGAGACGGCGGGGGAGACCAGCGCTTGGGCAGGAGCCCCGGAGAGCATCTCGCAACTCACCCGTGAAGCGGTCCTTGGTGTAGCGCCTGTTGCTCTCCATCCAGGGGAAGGTCAGGCCCGTCAGATTGTTCATGGTGGGCACGGCCGTGGGGAGCGGCTGGGGGACCCCGCCGGCCATGGGTCGGTGCGCCGGCACCCGGATCACGCCGCCGCCTCCGGCCGCGTTGAGGTTAGCTCCGTTCATGGCCCCGACGTTGAGGTTGTAGGAGCCCGCCAGCGAAGCCATGCTGCAGGCGCCGCCGTTGCCGTAGCCCCCGGCGGAGGAGGACCCTCCACCGCCGGGGCCCGGGCCGTAGTGGCCGCTCATGGGGTTGTAGGCGCTGCTCACCACGCATCCTCCCAGGCCGTAGTCCGCCGCGTCCTGGAGCCGCGCGTTGGAGATCATGCAGCTGCCTTGGTCCGGGTTGTTGAGGATCTGGTCGATGCCGAAGCTAATGGGCTCGGCGTGGCTCGGGTGGAGGTGGTGCGCCCCTAAGTGATCCATGCTGGGCCGGGAGCCCCTCCAAAGAGGGTGACTTCCCCCCCTCCTCCTCCGCCACCGCCACCTCCTCCTCCCGATTCAGCGCGCTGGAGATTTTTAAAAAATACGCGCAGCTTTTCTTGGTCTCGCTTCACTTGCTCCCGAAGAGGTGGGGAGGGGGGGGGGAAGAGGAAAAAAAAGACGGCCGGAAGCGGAGGAAGGAAAAGCGGGGAGAGGAGGAGGAGGAGGAGAGGAGGGGGGAACCGTGCGCGCCCGTGGGCTCCCTCTCTCGCCTCTTTCCCAGGGCATCAATCACCTTGGCCCGAAGTTGGCGCTGCTAGGCCCGGCTCCCCCATTGGCGGAACCACCGAGAAGCGAGGAGGGAGAAAAAGAGACCGAGGAAGCTTCTTCCCCCAGCAAAAAAAAAAAAAAAAAAAATTCCAACCCGGGAGCCCGGCAGTAGTAGCAAAGCGTCCGACCACGCGCGGGTGGAACAGCGAAACTGCAACTGCTCTCCGTTCTAATTCCCCGCGGAAACTGTTGCCTCTGCAGCTTTGGCTCCGTTGGTTTTGTGCCTTTGAGCGCCACGTGTGTTCAGTCCTATTTTTGAAAAAAAAAACAAACCACGAGAATTCTTTCGCTGCAGCTGTTGTCTTGTATCTTCCCTCTTACTTTCAACCTTTCCTTTTCCCTTTCACTTTCTCTTCCCTTTTTCTCCTCCGACCCACACTGATAGAAACATAGAAGATTGATGGCAGAAAAAGACCCGATGGTCCATCTAGTCCAGTATTTCCCAACCGTGGCAACTTGAAGATATTTGGACTTCAACTCCCAGAATTCCCCAGCCAGCGAATTTTTCTTTTAGGATGGATATATGTTTATTCCAGGCATGTTACTGTGCATTTACCAACCACGTCTGCTGGAAGTTTGTTCCAAGCATCTACGACTCTTTCAGTAAAATAATATTTTCTCGCGTTGCTTCTGATCTTTTCCCCAACTAAGCTCAGATTGTGCCCCCTTGTTCTTGTGTTCACTTTCCTATTAAAAAACACTTCTCTCCTGAACCTTATTTAACCCTTTAACATATTTAAATGTTTTGATCCAACCCCCCCCCCTCCCCTGATTAGGGAGAATCCTGAAGTCTAAAAGATTACAATCACCGTCCCTGAACTTAATTTGGACTAGAACCGTTTAGCGTTAAGTGTCCTCAATACTGGGCTTGAGAGTATTGTGTATCCGCCAGGTGAGCTTTCAATATGTACTGTTGACTCCTGGCTGCTGTCTATAGACTGGTCCCTGCAGAATGAGAGAACTATTTTCGTTTAATTGATTGGATCTTTTCCAAAGCATATACAGTATTTTTCAGAACGTTTTCGGGATAATTTTCAATAAAAATTGATATTGCTTTGAACACCTCAGTACTTTTTGCCCTCATTTCATTCATCAAACCCCCACTTTTAGTTAAAAGGGAAAAATACCCGCTTTAATATTTTGACTCTTCGGAAGGGAGGAAATAGATATAAAGATATTAAGGATGGAAGACATTTCGCAAAGTTGTGCCGACCATAAGAAGTGCCATATTGAATGGTTTTTCTGTACAAAAATGTAACGGGCCAAATGATTTTTATTAATATTGTTTGTTTCCTCATTGTTTATTTGATCCCTATGACAATCATTAAGTGTTATACCTCCTGATTCTTGACAAATGTATCTTTCCTTTTATGTACACTGAGAGCATCTGCACCAAAGACAAATTCCTTGTGTGTCCAATCACACTTGGCCAATAAAGACTTCTATTCTCTTCTATTCCTACTACTACTTATAATCCCCATCTTCATCCGCAAGGATTATAGGGTGGGGGGACAAAGAAGAGGAAAGCAAATTTGGTAGTGATCTCCCGTTTAGATAATCCTACCAATCTCTTCTGATCTGATTAGGAGGCGTTTATGTGTCTATTCAGAGGCAGAGGGTAGAAACTCTTCATTAAGGGCCGTGTTTCAACTACCCAACCCAATAGCATATGACTATGTGTTAAGTTTGAAAGTAAAATTTCATCAAGAGCGAGATGGTAGAGTGTATCAGCTTCAGAAGTTACTCGAGTCTTGGTCGTCCGTATCTTGTTCTCTCTCGGGATAATAGGTGCAAAAAATTATTAAAAAATGGAAAATTCTGAAAATCCTTTTGTCTCCTTTGGAGTCAGCAAAATGAAGCTGTCTCAATTTTGGAGGGCTGGCTGCAAATTCAGGAATCCTTCCTTACCTTCAACCCTTCTATTTTGCGAACAAAGTCAGCTCTCAGCATTTGCTATCCGAGCCCCCTTTGCTCATTAGCTGCGTACAGTTCTATTAATAGACAGCACTTTCCATGGAGGTCGTATGTATGGGGAGGCAAGACCTTCTCCTGCAGTTCTTGAAAGGAGCAGAGGATGCTCCTGTGAAAAGGGTGAAAACTAGAAATGGACACGGGTGGGAGAAGGTGCTGGACCTTGGTGTTCACTTTCCTAGTTGTTTCACTACAGCCAATGTGCAAGTTTCTTTCAGTATGTGGTAAATTGATCGAAACATTTGAATATGTTAAATGGCTAAATAAGGTTCAGGGGAGAAGTGTTTTTAATAGGAAAGTGAACACAAGAACAAGGGGGCACGATCTGAGGTTAGTTGGGGGAAAGATTAGAAGTAATGTGACTGAAAGAGTAGTAGATGCTTGGAACAAACTTCCAGAAGACGTGGTTGGTAAATCCACAGTAACTGAATTTAAACATGCCTGGGATAAACACATATCCATCCTAAAACAAAATACAGGAAATAGCATAAGGACAGACTAGAAGATGGACCATGAGGTCTTTTTCTGCAGTTTTCTATGTGTCTATGTTTCTAATTGTGTTGGAAGCAGAAAAGCCTTTATAAAGCCGAAGGTAAATTAAGACCCTTGGTACAAATTATTGATACAATAATTATCAAGGATTTTCTGGAAGGGTTTTCAATGCTCATCCAGAGCTGTGAATATACACTGTTTAATGTGCTGCCCCTTCTACAATCAATCGCTCATACGACGTTCTTTAAGAAACTGGTGGAAACAGTTTGCATTTTGCTTTTAATTTTATATTAGAAGCATTTAATACAGTGCCCAGGAGGATTTTTTATCCTAGAGCTCTGATGGAAATTTGGTCTATGTTCAACAGCTGCTGTGGCTACCAGAAATCCTTTGACACATTTGACTTTGGGATGTTCACACAGACATTCGCACACATCAATTACCTTGACATTTTATGTAGATCGAATGGTAGATTATCAAACAATTTCAAAATCAACAAAGTAGGCCCTTCAGTATATACAGTGAGTACAGTATTCACCCATGTTTGTTCAAGTTTCCCCCACCGGTTTCAACCACTCACAGAACCTTCAAGTGAGTGAACTCAAGCCAAAATTACTGACATTGTAATTTGAAGTGACATGCGCATAATGTTTGCTTTTAAAACGAAGGAGGGCAAAGAAGATCTGTTTTATTTTCAAAATCAGTTGAGAAATACACAGCATAGGCACGGAATCATTTTCTATAGTTGGACGAGAGAAACCCTTTAGGGGTTTACTGATGTCAGAATTCACAGCACTTTGCTTAGTTGGGTGCATTACAGGGTGGAGGGGCTCTTGGCAACCAGGACTCTCTCCCCGTGGCTATTTTGTCAGCTCTATTTTTACTTCTTTATATCATAAGGTTGCAGCGGCTTCCCTTTTTTGCATTTGTTTGGAATCAACTTTCCCTTAGGAAATTGGGGGCAAGTTTTTGAATACTCTGAATTGGCGAACAGCTTTGTGGTATTGATCAATTGGTTTGGGGAGCAGAACTGAAACTTCAGCCAATTTGAATCAAAACATTTTTGACTACATCTTTCTCAATCCTATAGACCTGCGCCATGCCTGGATATTGTTTAGAACAACAATAATAGCACTACAGTACTTATAATCAAAGCGAGTACGATTTAACAGAGTTGACAAAGCAGCTTAAAGTGACTAAACATTTCTAGTCGATCCAATATTCTATATTCAGAGGCATCTGCAATTGCTGGAGCATAATTGACAGCAATTTCCCAAGTGGGGTGGCTCAACTTTAGCACCGCTTCAGCAAGAGCAGACCAGACGGAAGGAACAGATTTGACTTGAGCCCAAGAGATTCCCCCATCACTCACATGGGTTCATTAGCGCCTTTGTAGAACTGTACGTTTCAATTTAAAAAAAAGTATTTGTGCAATGTGCCTTATTTAGTCTGGAGGAATTTTCACCATCTTTCTCAGGATTTAGACTAGGATGGATAGGATTGGGACTCAGATGCCTGAAAAACGTCTCATCATTTCAACCCAACTCATGCCTTCCTCTCAATTTATAATTTATATTACCGTATTTGTTATCTGTTTGTTATGGAAAACAAGGACAAAATTCACCATGAGTTTTAATTCCGAATGTTATTTGTTTGTTATGGAAAACAAGGACAAAAATATTTTAATTCCAAATGTTTGTTCCCAAAAACTTTTTTTGTGTGGTGTTGTTAGTAAAAATACACATTTCCTTGTGAATATATCCCCATGGTTCTCATACAAACCTATTATTGATAGGGTTATTAGTATCAAGTATGCTCTTCAATTCCATTATCTAGTAGCTCTCTGCTTCCAAGGCTGTTCTCTTCTGCAGCAATGTTTAAAATATACAATGAATGCACACACACACACCTGAATTAACTTTTAATTCCTTTCGTTTCTTTTTGTAAAGGATGTGTTCAGCCTTAGTCAGAAAACGGGGGTGGGGGTGAAATGGAGGAAGTTTCAGTTCAACACGTCAACACTTGAGGTTTTGTTTGCTCTCAGCTCCTTCCTTCTCCCCATCTTTGTTGCCAAAGAACTTTTGGCTGACTTAAAATTGACCAGGCGCTGCGGTTAGTTTCAAGAAATTTCAAATAAAAACCGATTTTATAAAACCGTGTGTTTCGTCTGCTAAAGTAGCATGTCAAGAGGTTTATGGTTGCTTTAATACTCATAATGTGGCACAAGCATAGCCTTTCTGATTAGGACTGAGGACAGAACAATGTTCTTTCCCTCTCTTCTGCAAAACTGTGTGCGTTGGGAGGGGGAGGGGGAAGGAAGCATATTGTAAATTTGAAAAGCAGAAAGTAAGTAGAAGATAATCTCAGCAACCAGGGGCGAGGTTGAGCGCCATGTGTAGGACGTGCTTTTGGCACTCCAATTATCTATCGATATACCAATACAAGTGTGCCTGTATTTGATATACGTGTGTAAATAATCCCAGTATGATAGCATTTTTCCATCTTCGCTGGGGAGATGCCCAGTTTACAAGGGCCGCTTCCATTCCATTCCATTCCATTCATTCATTCATTCATTCATTCATTCATTCATTCCTTCCTTCCTTCCTTCATTCATTCATTCGACTATTCCTATTTTATCTTCAGTTACAAACTGAAAACTGGAGAAAGTTGCTTGGTAAGAGTCTCCCACATGGACTTCGGTTCTCTGAAGTCTGAAAAACAATGAGTTGAGACGGCGAACTCTTTTCTTTTCATAAAAAAGGTTGCAGTAGTTTATTTTTCAAACCGTTTTGAAATCGGCTAAGAGAGCACAGATAAGACACAATCCCCTTGCAACGAGTCTTAAACATATTAAAAGAACGCACAATCACTAGCTTTCTATTGTGGCAAACAACTTTCCCACCGCTTCCCTTGGTCAGAGCGGCCTGTCCAAGGGTCACGAGCTCAAGATACAGTCTACGGGAACCCCAGTTTTATAGTCCCGTCAGTTGCTCATCCAGCAAACGGGCGAGCTCTCACCCAAAAGTAAGGCTCTTTGCAAAGAGCCTCACGGAATCCGACGGCGTTTTCTTCCGAGTGCACGAGTTCAGGGTGCCCAAGTGTCAGGCCGTTCCCCAGGCTCACGCCGTGAGTGAAAAAACCTTGCACGGCAGTCGGACACCCGCCTTTCTAGTTTACAACAGACTTTTAAAATATATATATAATCTGGGGGTGTAAATTTTGAACTGACCTACTTCGGGATGCTACCGCTTTTTTGTGGGTGGCTTGGGGTTCCCGCAGCCTCCTCCAACCCCTACCGCCACTACCTTTATTGGGCTCGACTCCTAAGGGCTTCTTTTCAACCCGTGGTCAGAGGCAGGGCGTGCTAAGGTGATGGGAATCGGAGTCGAAGGCGAGCGAAGTTATCCTTGGACGCCCGAGGTGTGAGACGCCGCCGCTGCCTTCTCTTATCCTCAGAAGCTGCTAAGGTGGAACGAGGACGTGTGGTCGCCCCCGTGGCTCTGAGTGCTAGCGGAGTCCAGCGCAATGAGGCTACTGCACCTGGGCGCACCTGCGTGTTCGCACGCAATTTTGCTAGCTGCCCAGGTGCAGTAGCCTCATTGTGCTGGACTCCGCTGGCATTCATAGCCACGGGGGCGAGCACACCTCACCCTTCCACCTTAGCAGCCCACCTCTGCTTATCCTCCAAGGGTCCTGGCTGGCCACCGCTGCCCGGGGCTCTCCTGCGGTCCAGAGTTCCCCTTGGGCCCCTCTCTGGCCCACTGGGTTTCTCCGGAGCGGAGCGGTTCCCCTCTCGCTTGCTCTCTGGGAAGCCTTTTCCCCCCCTCTGGTGAGCACTAATCGGGTAAGCAACTGACAGAAGTTAATAACGGGCGTAAGAAAAATGTCTCGGAGCCGCTGGGCCAAAAGGAGTCGAGAGAGAGCCTTCTGGCGAATTGATTTGGGGCCCTCGGGGGGCCTGGCTGATTTCACCGCGAAGCATTAAAGTATTAATATTTTAAGACGGGATCCGAGTCTGTATTTCTTTTTTAATGTCAGGCAATTGACGGGCATTAAATTTTAATGAAATGATCTGCCGGCCAGATTTAGAAGGCTGGTCGGCCCAAAGAAACAGAACCATTAGCCTGGAGGAAGGGGGAGGGAGCTTGGGGGGGAAAGAGGGGGAGTGTAGCCCTCTCGCTAACAGGTAAATAATTAAAATGAAATGTCCCCCACCCTCCACTAGAAGGGGTCCCCAAACTTGGCAAGTTTAAGACTTGTGGACTTCAACTCCCAGAATTCTCCAGCCATCTATGCTGGCTGGAGAATTCTGGGAGTTGAAGTCCACAAGTCTTAAACTTGCCAAGTTTGAAGACCTCTGCGAGACGATTTGGAGGAGGTTTGTGGGAGAAGTGGGCAGGCAGCCGAAGGACCAAGGGAATGAGCTAAATCCAAGTTCCGACGTGGTCCCAAATTAGCAAGTCCCGTAACTTCCGTGGCCGAACGAACGGAGAGGCTACTGTCCCTACCTTTGCCTTCAGAGTTATTTTGGAGTGTTTTATTTTTCTGCGGGGGAGATCCTGTGATAAAAATCCACAAACGAGTAACCAGGAATTTTTTTGGGGGGGGGAACAAATGAGTGGCCAGCGGTATCCTTCGGATGAAAATGTGCCGAGAAGGGAAATAATTTAATCCTTCGTCTGAGAAAATATACTGCTCGAAAAAAATAAAGAGAGCACTCAAAGAACACATTCTAGATCCAAATGAATGAAATATTCTGATTGAATACTTCTGTACAAAGTTGAATGTGCACAACAGCATGTGAAATTGATTGTCAATCAGCGTTGCTTCCTAAGTGGACAGTTTGATTTCACAGAAGTTTGATTTACTTGGAGTTATATTGTGTTGTTTAAGTACCCCCTTTATTTTTTTTGAGTGGTGTAGTTGGTGCTGAGGGGACACCTGTATATAACGCCAGCTCCATTTTTCTCCTCAGCATCTTTGGGAGGTTCGACTTGAAGCCATTTCATTACATGACTCAGAGGAACCCAGGATTTAGAATTGGAAATGGGTTTTAAAACATGATCCCCTTTTAGCGCCACGTTATATTGATAACCTATATGAATCTATCCGCTGTATATAGTTCGACGTGTCACAGAATTAGACTTTTCAGTGAAAAATGCTGAAGGATCCATCTGTTAATCGATCAGGTAATCCACCAACTCTTCATGGCAACCAATTTGATACAAACGTGAGTGTAATACATCCGATTTGCCCTTTCTGCTGAAAGCCCGTGAACACTTAATCCACACTCTTTTCTTACCTGTAAACTGTAATGTATTTTGGGTGGGGTTTTTTTTTTTCATTTTTTTTCTTTCGTGAAATATTCTCAAATATGCAGTGAGTTGAAATTGTGGAAAATACACAGCTCAAAAATAAATAAATAAAGGCAACACTTAAACAACAGAATATAACTCCAAGTAAATCAAACTTCTGTGAAATCAAACTGTCCATTTAGGAAGCAACATTGACAATCAAATTCACATGCTGTTGTGCAAATGGAATATTCAGTGAGAATATTTCATTCATTCAGATCTAGGATGTGTTATTTGAGTGTTCCCTTTATTTATTTTTTTAAGCAGTATATATGTAAACTTGAAAACAAGGTAGTCATCTTCTTCCCTAGAGGCCTCCAACTGCTTTCCCCAAATGGACCGATAATCCCATATTGCTTACCCACATGGCCAAAAATTGGAATCATGGGAACTGTAGTGCAATTTATCTAATTTATCTAGGGAGGACACGGTGACTATAGAGATAAATACCCCATTTAAAATTTTCTAGTAGTACAGTAGTAGCAGAAAGCATTCAATAGGTACTGTGAGAGAGATCGTTTTTGCTCCGAATTAAATAACCGGAGCGGAAAATGTAGCGGTGGTGACTAGCCGTGAACCCGAATATGGGGAGCCAAAGATCCGCAATTCCTTCTTTTGTGATTGTGAAAATACACTGCTCAAAAAAATAAAGGGAACACTTAAACAACACAATGCAACTCCAAGTAGAGTAAATGAAATTTCTGTGAAATCCAACTGTCCACTTAGGAAGCAACACTGATTGACAATCAACTTCACATGCTGTTGTGCACATTATTCAACTTTGTACAGACACAAAAGTATTCAATGAGAATATTTCATTCATTCAGATCTAGGATGTTATCTTTGAGCGTTCCCTTTATTTGCGAATCCTTCAGAAAGAAGTTAGAACGAACCTGAGTCCTCCCTCCCGACGTTGCGCAATACATACATGCATCCAGTGCTTCTGTTGTAACAACGCTCCAATTCCCAGTTGGTCCCACTCGGGACCTCCCAATATAGCCCTTTCCCCGCCAGATAGAATAACAGGCCAGATGGCCTTTGCCTTGCCGCCGCCGCCGCTAAGTGATCGGGAGACGATCTCATTGGGAAGAGCATCTGTTCAGGCACCCTTCCCCCGCACCTTCACTCAGGATGCCCGGCCCCACCGCCTCCCCTGTTGCCCGCAGCTCTCTTCGGGGGGAGCTCAAATGTCCCAGGGAACCCCAGCTCCGGATAAATATTTGCAAGGCCGTTTTGTTCGGTGTCAGATCCAATTTAAACCAAAGATCACGCAATATCCGCGTCGCCCAATGCGCAGATTCCTCCGCCCCCCCCGAAAGAAAGGGTGGGAGGTTTGCAAGAGGTGGGGGGGAAAAGAGGGGGGAGGAATACCCATTAAAATCCTTTCTCACTTTGAATTTGCCCCCCCCCCTCGCCCCGCAACTGTCCTCTTTCCCTTTTTTTTAACTCGGTAGCGAAAGTTTTCCACTACATTTGTTAATTGCCAATGCAGTTTGAAGAAGTGGAGTTTTACCCTACATCTCCTGTTATACGCCCTTTGGTAATACGGACTCGGTCCCACAGTGAGAATAGAATTCTTTATTGGCCAAGTGTGGTTAGACACGCAAGGAATTTGTCTTTGGTGCATATGCTCTCAGTGTACATACATACATATATACATATAGGCATACATACATACACACACAGTGAGAGAGACATACACACACATATATACACACTCATGGGGTACAACACTTAATGATTGTCAAAGGGGTCAAATAAGCAATCAGGAAACAATCAATATTAATAAAAATCTTAAGGATCCAAGCAACAAGTTGCAGTCATACACTAAGTGGGAGGAGGTGGATGATAGGAATGATGAGAAAAAACTAGTAGTAATAGTAGTGCAGACTTAGTAAATAGTTTGGAGTGTTGAGTGGGGGTATTTGTTTAGCAGAGTGATGGCGTTCCGGAAAAAAATGTGTAGTTGTCTTGGTGTGTGGATAATGTCATTTTGAGGGTAGGAGTTGAAACAGTTTGTGTCCAGGATGCGAGCGGTCAGTAAATATTTTCACAGCCCTCTTTTTGAGTCGTGCAGTATACAGGTCCTCAATGGAAGGCAGATTGGCAGCAATTGTTTTTTTCTGCAGTTCTGATCCTCTAAAGTCTGTGTCGGTCTTGTTGGGTTGCAGAACCAAACCAGACAGTGATAGAGGTGCAGATGACAGACTCAATGATTCCTCTCTAGTACTGTATCAGCAGCTCCTTGGGCAGTTTGAGCTTCCTGAATTGGCGCAGAAAGAACATTTTTCGTTGTGCTTTTGGGATGACCTGTTTGATAATAATAATAATAATTAATAATAATAATACTGTATTAGATTTGTATGCCGCCCCTCTCCGCAGACTGATGCTAGATGTTACAGCTCAATGCTTTTTAATTAGAGCCAAAAGTTGAAACCTTAAAAGAGTATCCTTAAAGATGCCAATACCGTTTTTTACTATGATGAAAACTATCTTGACTTCTGAATTCTTCTAAGCTCTGGCTCCAAACTGCACTGCTAATCCAGATTTAGGAGAAGGTATATCGCGCGTTATCTCCTATCAATTTCCACGTGTTTGTTTTCTTATTTATTTGAAACAAAGTTCCACTGGGAAGCTGAAGTTGGTGCCTTGGTCCCTATGGAATCTCCGCAGCTTAGGGGTATGTCTGGCAGGGTCACTTATTCGAAGCTTTTAGAGAAATGCCTGGCCACGGGACGCATATACAGGAGGCAAGCACACCTCTTGCGCCCCGAGAGACCAGCCGTCTGCACCGGGGCGATGACGGCTGCCCCATGTACTCTAAGTCAGTGTTTCCCAACCTTGGCCACTTGAAGATATTTAGACTTCAACTCCCAGAATTCCCCAGCCAGGTTGGGAAACACTGCTCTAAGTCGGGGCATTCGCAGCAGGCTCAAAGTCAGGCCTGAAATCCCCCTCCCCCGCAGAGCTCCGCTCCTCCGGATTTACCATTAGGCGGAGCGAGAGAGGCTGTTGAAGATCAGCCAGTCATGAATTGTGCAATAACTAACAGGATATTAGGGGAGTGTTGGGGACGGCCGGTTTTCTTCAAGCGGGCACCACGGCTTTGGGTCCATCCAAGGACCCTCTAAGGCAGGGGTAGGTAAAGTTGGCTCTTCAGTACATGTGGCCTTCAACTCCCAGAATTCCAGAGCTAGAATGATTGTCTCAGGAATTCTGGGAGTTGAAGTCCACAATCATAGAAGAGCCAACTTTGCCTACCCCTGCTCTAAGGCAGGGGGTCTCCAAACTTGGCAGCTTTAAGACTTGTGGACTTCAACTCCCAGAGTTCCTCAGCCTGGGAGTTGTTGTTGTTGTTGCTGTTATTATTATTATTATTATTATTATTATTATTATTATTATTATTATTATTATTATTATTTAGATTTGAATGCCACCCCTCTCTGAGGACTCAGAGCAGCTCACAATAAAAATACCATGTCACAAATCAAATATATTAAAACACATTAAAGATAAAGTCCACAAGTCTTAAAGTTGCCAAGGTTGGGGACCCCTGCTCTAAGGACCCCCTCTGCCTCACCCTATACATTTAGCATTTAGATTTATATACCGCTTCATAGTGCTTTACAGCCCTCTGTAAGCGATTTACAGAGAGTCAGCATATTGCCCCCAACAATGTGGGTCCTCATTTTAACCACCTCGGAAGGCTGGAAGGCTGAGTCAACCTTCACTCAATATTTATTGCTTATTACTTTGTATCTTTTGTATTTGTATTATATTTTGTAAACAGCCCTGAGTCCTTCGGGATTGGTTGGCATGAATGAATGAACGAACGAACGAATTTTTTATTTTATTATTTTTTTTATTTTTTTTTATTTTTTTTATTTTTTATTTTATTTTATTTTATTTTATTTTATTTTTTTATTTTTTATTTTATTTATATATATATATATTATTTTTTTATTTATATGCCACCCTTCTCCTTAGACTCAAGAGCCAACAAAGGTTAATAAAAAAACATGTAAGAAATCTAAACTAAAACACTCTAAAAACCCCAATACTTAAAAACAATCAATCACATTCATCCCATCATGCACCATCCTTTCAGTCATTGGCCAGGGCTATATATTAAAAGTCAGTGGCCCCAAGCCTGTCAGCAGAGGTGGGCTTTTAAAAGTTTGTGAGTGGGGCCAGTGTGAATCTCTGGAGGGAGTTTGTTCCAAAGGAAGGCTCTTCCCCCAGGCCAGGGGTAGGCAAAGTTGGCTCTTCTATGAGATATGGACTTCAACTCCCAGAATTTCTGAGCTAGCATGATTGGCTCAGGAATTCTGGGAGTTAAAGTCCACAAGTCATAGAAGAGCCCACTTTGCCTACCCCTGGCCTAGGCCCCACCAGATGGCATTGTCTGGCTGATGGGACTTGGAGAAGGGACCTGACCGGCCGCTGGGATACATGAGGTAGAAGACTGTCCCATAAGTAATCTAGTCGATGCCATGTAGGGCTTTATAGGTCATACCCAACCGAATATTGCCTTCAACTTTACCTTTGACCGTTGTACCTTTCTGAAACTCCAAACCACATTGTGCACTTGGGCCACAGCGAACCAGACTGGCCTAACTCGCCTGTTTTTTCCTCTCTTGTCTGACCCAGCGTTGTGCTATCGCCGTCGGGTTGTGGTGACATTTCCCCATCGATTTGACAACAGAAACTCAACCGGGTCAGATTTTTACAGTGTTTTCCCGACCGCGCCTGTTGAATTCGGCGCTGCGCGGCCAAGTGCTTCTCTCTACGGGTCACCGGGAAAGAGGCTGGGACTCTTGCCAGAATCCGCTGTGTGTGTGTGTGTGTGTGTGTGTGTGTGTATGTGTGTGTGTGCTCGGCTGCATTCCGGGGTCTCCCGAGATTTCTTTCTTCCCGGGACGCGCCTTGTCTGCGGGCGATCGGATTTCCCCCGCTGCCCCCCCCCACCTTAAAGTTCTTCGGAGTTCTTTAGGGAATGTGCCGGCGCCACCTCCATCATCCAAAGTCCTTGTGGTTTGTTTGGGAGAGCGGGCGCTTTCTGGAGAGAAGGGAAGGCGCTGAGGACTTGCTTCGAGGAAGAGAGCCCTTATATGCCCCCCCCCCCAGGGGCTACTGCGGGGAGATCAAGGGGATGGGCTTTAAGGGGCAAAGAAATCGTGTGGCTCTTCCACAAAAAGGCACACCGGGTTATATTTGGTGTGACAGGTTTGTTTGTTTGTTTGTTTGTTTGTTCCTTCTTTCTTTCATTCATTCATTCTTTCTTTCTTTCTTTCATTCATTCGTTCATTCATTCATTCATTTAATTCAAATAATAACAAATAATTCCCTCAACACTGTCAAACTACACTGCTCAAAAAAACAAAGGGAACACTTAAACAACACAATATAACAATCGATATATCCTTAGCTGCCTGGACTTTATATATGGTATGTTTGGGTTCTATGACTGTTTTTAATAGGGGTCTTTTGAAACTGTTTTTAACATTGGATTTGTATATGATGTTTTATTTGTTGTGAGCCGCTCTGAGTCCTCGGAGAGGGGCGGCATACAAATCTAATAAATAATAATAATAATAATAATAATAATAATAATAATAATAATAATATAATAATAATAATAATAATAATAATAATAATAATAACAACAACAACAACTCCACGTAAATCAAACTTCTATGAAATCAAACTGTCCACTTAGGAAGCAACATTGATTGACAATCAATTTTACCTGCTGTTGTGCACATTCAACTTTGTACAGAGCAAAGTATTATATGAGAATATTTCATTCATTCAGATCTAGGATGTGCTCTTTGAGTGTTCCCTTTATTTTTTTTTAAAGTAATATATTTACTAAGTCTGCACTACTATTACCGGTACTAGTTTCTACTCATCATTCCTATCAACCATTTCCTCCCATTTATGACTGTAACTTGTTGCTTGTATCCTTAAGCTTTTTTGTTAATATTGATTGTTTCCTCAATCCTTATTTGATCCCTATGACAATCATTAAGTGTTGTACCTCCTGATTCTTGACAAATGTCTCTTTTCTTTTGTGTACACTGAGAGCATATGCACCAAGACAAATTCCTTGTGTGTCCAATCACACTTGGCCAATAAAGAATTCTATCTATCTTCTTCTATATTCATTCATTCATTCATTCATTCGATTTCTATGCCACCCTATTCCTCAGACTCAGGGCAGCTCACAACAAAATAATACATAACATGTAGAAATCTAAATTTAAAAACATACTAAAAACCCAATTTCTTTAAAAAAAAAAAAACCAGTCAGTCATATTCAGGCAATCAAACATATGAATTCATTCGTCGGTTTGGCCTAATAGACAATAAAGGTGCTGAACTGTTCCTGTGACTCACCTCTTCATTTACGCATGAATCTAACACATAGCATTTGATTATAGGCAGGGGAAGCCATGTTGGGTGTACCCAAGTATTCCCACATTAGTCCAGCACTCCGTGCGCTGCAATGGCTACCGATTGATCTCTGAACGCAATTCAAGGTGTTGGTTATTACCTATAAAGCCCTACATGGCATTGGACCAGATTATTTATGGGACTGCCTTCTGGCTCATGCATCCCAGCGACCGGTTAGGTTGCGCAGAGTCGGCCTCCTCAGGGCCTCATCGGCCAAATAATGTCGGCTGGTGGGTCCCTGGGGGAGAGCCTTCTCTGTTGCGGCCCCGACCCTCTGGAACCAACTCCCCCTGGAGATTTGCACCGCCCCACTCTCCTTGCCTTTCTGAAGGTGTTAAAGACACACCAGTGCTGGCAGATTCCTAGAGAGGCCACACAGAGGCCTCTCCCCACCTTTTCTGGCCCTGTTTCCTCCCAGGAGATTCCTGTAGAGGCCCCACAGAGGCTTCTCCCTGCCTTTTCTGGCCCTGTTTCCTCCCAGGAGATTCCTAGAGAGGTCCCACAGAGGCTTCTCCCTGACTTTTACAGCCCTGTTTCCTCCCAGGAGATTCCTAGAGAGGTCACACAGAGGCTTCTCTCCACCTTTTCCGGCCCTGTTTCCTCCCAGGAGATTCCTAGAGAGGCCACACAGAGGCTTCTTCTCGTCTTTTCTGGCCCTGTTTCCTCCCAGGAGATTCCTGGAGAGGCCCCACAGAGGCTTCTCCCCACCTTTTCCGACCCTGTTTCCTCCCAGGAGATTCCTGGAGAGGCCCCACAGAGGCTTCTCCCCACCTTTTCCGACCCTGTTTCCTCCCAGGAGATTCCTGGAGAGGCCCCTCAGAGGCTTCTCCCCGCTTTTTCCAGCCCTGTTTCCTCCCAGGAGATTCCTACAGAGGCACCACTTCTCCCTGCCTTTTCCATTACAGTTTCAGAGGCTCGGGTTTGTAAGTGGAAAATGGTTCTTAAGAAGAGGCAAGAAAATCTTGAACACCCGTTTCTTATCTAAAAAAGTTCTTAAGTAGAGGCGTTCTTGGGTAGAGATACCACTGTATTAACATACTGGTAGATACAGTATATCACTATATACCAATGATGGCTAAACGTTTTGTCACCATGTGCCAAAGGTGCACACACATGCATGCAATAGCACGCACATCCACACACATCCACAGTGAAATGTGTGCGCAACCCCCCTCATGCATTCATGCCCCTTGCATGCACCTCACTGCCTGCTCATGCATGTGAGACCCCCACACACATTTTCCCAAATGCACCCCACCTCTTGCACATGCATGGCAGAGATCCGAAAATCATCTGGATAGCGGGAGGCCCACGTGAATGCCTGGTAGGGTTGAGCTGGGACAACAGCTCGTGTGCCCACAGAGAGGGCTCTTTGTGCCCCTTGTGGCACCATGCCATAGATTTACCATCACGGGTATATACTGTAGATCAGTGTTTCCCAACCTTGGCAACTTGAAGATATTTAGACTTCAACTCCCAGAATTCCCCAGCCAGCAAATGCTGGCTGGGGAATTCTGGGAGTTGAAGTCCAAATATCTTCAAGTTGCCAAGGTTGGGAAACACTGCTGTAGATAACTGACACTTACAGCACAACTGAATAAGACAGAGGTTTTTTTATTTCAGACATTTCTCTTGGTTCATTGCTCTCTTTGAGGGAGGGGGTGATAGGCCCACTGTTGAGATTTTCAGCCAATTGCTATTTCTCAGGAAAACCTATCACACAGACTTATTAGGGAGAGAATAGAGAACAGAATACCATGCCTTGAGTTCTTGGAGAAAAGGTGCTATATAAAACAAATTAATTCCATCACATAGCTAGGAATTATTTCTAGCAGCTAATGTAATCAGATAGTTGGTGATAATTTATAACAATAATACACTTAGTGCAAATATTTATTCAGAAGTGCTAATACGTAATATCGCTAGATGAGCACACCAGCCTTGGGGGTGTTCTGTCTGGGTGCCCCCAGACTTCAACACCAACTGGAAAAAGCATCCAGACACGCTGGTAAAAGCAAAAGCACTTTATAGTTTGAAAAATAAACACAGAGAAAAACCTGTTCTTCCCAACAGGCAGGCTATGAGACTTCACAGCAGAGTCCTGATGGCCAGACAATACAGCAGACTTCTTGCTGGCACACCCACCACTGTAGAGAATAAGACCCACACCTTTTCCCCCCAAGGTTTCAGTATTCAAAGTCACAAACCAGAATTCCAAGACGCCAAAGATCACAGCCAGGTCCCAGGACTCCCAAAGATAATACTCCACAAGCCAGGAAGGGTGGGTCTGCCTTTTCAGCCTTTCCAGAGAGCACCACACCCAAACCCAGCTGTTGCCTCTTTAGTGCTGAAAGTACCTGGCTAATTGTCCCCTTCGTTGTGTTGCTCTTCTCTGCCTTGTGTTGCTCTTCTCTGCCGGAGATCGATTATTGCTTGTGCATTTTCATCTAAGGAATCCAGGCTGCTTGCTGGCGAGAGCTCCCTCTCGGGGGACTCTGGCTGTCCTCCCTCTCCCTCAGCCTGAGATTCCTCCTCCCCATCTGCCTGAACCTCCTGTTCCTCATCCTCCCCCTCTGAGCAGGAAGCCGGCAGAGGATCAGCTGTTCCCTGAGGGGCCTCAGACGGAATCACAACAGGGGGGGGGATCTCTATCTTTATATCTATAATTATATTTTCTTGAGGATGAATCAAGGAAAATTCTCTCTCTCTGGACTGGCTTGAGATGGTTGATTTTTCTAATCTTTAACACCTACAACTCCCCCCCCCCCTGAAAAATTGGAAAAACAAAACCAGAAGAGATGATAGGAGTTAATTGCCCATCGCCACTTTACCTGGTTAGAAGCCAGGGCAATAATTTCATTGGACAGATTGTCGTGTGATTGGAACATGTTTAATGTAAGTGAATTTGGGTTTCAGAATAACACCCAAACATTCAATAACTCATCATGGACGTTCCCTTGGAAATCTTTAGTGGGCATTGTGTTCACAGAAGGGCTGCTCAAACAATCAAAGCAACCTGCAACATTTATAGAAACAACCAATGGACCATTAGGAAAAGCAATTGACATGTGCTGCCATGGACAGGTAGGTCATTCTTATCATTAGATTACAAACCACCCATCGGTAATCTATTTCTATTAAATATGGAATTGTTCTGTCGGGCTCTCAGGTAGACTCCTCCCAAAAATTCACAGGTACAAATTTCAGACACACACACACACACGTTTGAAAATTCAAAACAATGTTCTTTATAATGAAAATTCCCTTAACCTAAGCCCTCTTTTGGTGTAGCAAAGAGCACTCCAAACAAACTGGTAATTTGTACAAGTCCCTTATCAGTTCTGTGATACTTAGCTTGCAGCTCTGAGGCTATTCACAGTCCTTCTTCTTTCACAAAGTGAAACACACTTTGCTTTGGTTTAGTTTCACAGCCTGGAAAAATCAGCACACAAAAGGTCAAAGTCAGTAAAGCTGTCACGAAACACCAGGATCAGATAATCCTCCACAATGGCCAAACCCACAGGCTGCTATTTATAGCAGCCTCACTCATTACCACAGCCCCACCCAACCACAGGTGGCCTCATTTTCTTTGATAATAATCTCTCAGTTGTTGTTGCCTATGCATCGCTCTCCGCATGCGTGGCTGTATCATTAACTCTTGTTCTGAATCCAAGGAGGAGCTAGATAATTGATCTTCTTCTGAGCTGTCTGCCACACTCTCCTCCTCCCTGTCACTCATGCCTTCTTGGTCAGAGGAGCCTTCATCATCAGATTCCACCAGGGGCAAAACAGGCCTGCAGCATGGGGATGTCTCCCCCACATCCACAGTCCTTGGGGCAGGGGCTGGGCTAGAGCTAACCACAACATGGAATAAGAATAATATGGAATTTACAGGCAATCTTGTTTAATTGGTGACTTGAGTATTAAGGTGCCAGAGGGCAATAGCCAATCTGAATGGGACAAGTATTTGATCTGCCTTACTGCTTCTAATAAATGACTATGCCTGACAGGGCCTCACATCAGCATAGTACATTCTTTGAAAGTGTGTGTAGCTAGCAATACATTGCTGGCCTCTTTATTTATTAGTTCCTATCAGCTCTTGTGGAAGTCAATCATCGGCTAAGGTCCTGGCTCCCTTTTCTTCTCATCCCCCAACTCAAACTCCTAAGGGGGAGTTTAGGGTCCCTCTTTCAATCTTTAATAAAGACACTGGAGAGAAATCCATCAGTTTGATTAAAGCTACCCTGGAAGGGCTCCCCATGAATTTTCCACTGCAGATGAAGAATGTTGCAAAGTAGGGACAATTTATTTTGCCGAAATGCTAAAGATGTCGTGGACAAACCTGTCTCCTTGAATTACACACAAGCAAAACATTCCTGCATAATGGCATTTGTGTCTATGAATGTGTGACTGCAGTAGCTTTATGACAGCTGTTTTGCAGAGGCTGCACAAATTTATTTATTTATTTATTCGATTTGTATGCCGCCCCTCTTCGTAGACTCGGGGCGGCTCACAACAGCAATAAACAATTCAAGACAAATCTAATAATTTAAAACATTAAAAACCCCGTTATTAAAGCAGACATACACACAAACATACCATACATGAATTGTATAGGCCCAGGGAAGATGTCTCAATTCCCCCATGTCTGATGGCAGAGGTGGGTTTTAAGGCATTTACGAAAGGCAAGGAGGGTGGGGGCAGTTCTAATCTCAGGGGGGAGCTGGTTCCAGAGGGTCGGGGCCGCCACAGAGAAGGCTCTTCCCCTGGGACCCGCCAAACGACATTGTTTAGTCGACGGGGACCCGGAGAAGGCCAACTCTGTGGGACCTAATCGGTTGCTGGGATTCTCCCCCTCCCTCCCTACTGTTCTTTCACACCTTAATGACCTAAGCAAGGAGCATTCTAAAGTGTAAGCATTGATTTAGGCCTCTGCTTTCCTAAGATTAGGCACTGGATGTTTTATTTACATATATACAAGTCAAACATTCACAGTATTAAAATTCCTTTTGTTCCTATTCAATTGTAATTGTGAGTAATTATAATTTTCATTTCCGTCCTTTTGGTATCTGAATATCACTGAAGTTCCACAGAGTTCTTGTCTCCTGAAAAGAAAGAAAGAGAGAGAGGGAGAGAGAGTTTTGAAGTCAGATGACCCCCGAAAAATCCTTGTAGTTTTCTTAGCAGTGTTTCAGAATTGGTTTGCCAATCCTTCCTTCCTAGGGCTGAGAGAAAGTGATTGGCACACCTCCCCCCCTCAGTAACGTTTCTGTTAAGTATAGCAAACTCTTTTGTGAATTAATTGCAAAGTCTGCATATTCTTTTTATCAACAAAATTCATGTTTACCAAAATACTTAATGTCTGAAGATGTACACTGTTTTTCTAAACTGTGTTGCTGCTTAGGAATGATGGTGTTTAAATTCAGTTTATTTGTAGGATAAAATGTGGGGTAGCAGTGTTTCCCAACCTTGGCCACTTGAAGATATCTGGACTTCAACTCCCAGAATTCCCCAGCAAGCATTCGCTGTCTGGGGAATTCTGGGAGTTGAAGTCCAAATATCTTCAAGTAGCCAAGGTTGGGAAACACTGAGCTAGAGAGCCTAAAATCCTATACTGAAATCCACAAGCCTATAGATCTATAGTGGGAAAAGTGCCTGCTCTCTGTTCTGCTGGCTTTGTCAATCCCAATTAACACAACTTTTACTTGTATGCGAGTGTGAAGAGAATATAGGTTTCATTTTTCATCCAGTAAATTCCCAAGATCACTCGTTTTCTTCCTTGTTTTTATTTCTCTTTAATGTTTTAGTCTTGTTTTCCAATGCTGCTTTTCAAACTGGAAGCTTTTAGAGTCGCATCCTTACTAAAGATGCCACCTCAAAGCAGTGGTGGGCTTCAAACTTTTAAACAACCAGTTCTCTCACCTAATGACAGGCCGTGTGGGCAGGGCTGGGTGGTCATGTGACTGGGTGGGCAGGGCCAACTTGACATCACTCAGCAGGCCCCACCCCCTCAGCCACTCCTCACCTCTGGAGAGCGCCCCATTAGGGACAGACAGAGATAGCCCTGGCTGGTTTTCTAACCGCAGCCAGGCAGATATGCGGCCATTCTAGCTTCATTTGTTCATTTGCATTGGTTGCCCATCAGTTTCTGATCACAATTCATAGTGTTGGTTATGACCTATAAAGCCCTTCATGGCATCGGACCAGAATATCTCCAGGACCGCCTTCTGCTGCACGAATCCCAGCGACCAGTTAGGTCCCATTGACTAAACAATGTCGTCTGGCAGGACCCAGGGGAAGAGCCTTTTCTGTGGCGGCCCCGACCCTCTGAAACCAACTCCTCCCAGAGATCAGAATTGCCCCCACCCTCCTCACCTTTCGAAAGCTCCTTAAAACTCACCTCTGTTGTCAGGCATGGGGGAAAGGAGATATTCTTTCCCCCTAGGCCTTTACAATTTATGCATGGTATGTTTGTGTGTATGTTTGGTTTTTTCAATTAGGGTCTTTAAACTATTTTAAATATTAGATTTGTTATATGTTGTTTCACTATTGTTGTTAGCCACCCTGAGTCTACGGAGAGGGGCGGCATTCCAATATAATAAATAAATAAAATAAATAAATTTGCACATTAAGGCTATGCTCAAAAAAAGTTGGTAAAGCAGCCAACTTAGAGGGCTGCTCCACCCCACAATTTGGCCCTTTGGGGATCACATCTTAGCAGGTCTGCATCCTGGATGCCCTCCACCACCCCTTCTGTGCAAACAAATGAAAACTGATTTTGTACTCCGGGGTATCACCAAGCTCTCCCAAACACTGCTCCCCTGGATGTTGCAATGCAGGCAGAATGCGGACTCAGAGATCAAGCAGACTTCAACTGCTTCCAACTGTGGAAAGGAGACCGGCCGCCCCACTCTCTTCTCCACCCTGCTTCTTGCCCCTTTCCTCTCTATAATAAACCAGGGATGGCATGTGTATGAGAGAGAGGCACCTGCCCGGGCCACCAGGGGTGGGCTACTCCCCGGATGGGAGGGAACGTAGTAGGGTGGCGAAAATGGAGCTCCACCCCACAGCACCCAATTTGCATTGAAAGATGTTGAAAGAAAACACAGGGCATCCTGCATAAGCCACATCGACAGTGTGGAACAGGACCGCCTCCGGCCACATGAGTCTCAGTGACCGGTCAGGTCCCATAGAGTCGACCTTCTCCAGGTCCCGTCAACTAGACCTGTGTTTCCCAACCTTGGCAACTAGAAGATATTTGGACTTCAACTCCCAGAATTCCCCAGCCAGCATTTGCTGGCTCTGGAATTCTGGGAGTTGAAGTCCAGATATCTCCAAGTTGCCAAGGTTGGGAAACACTAAACTAGACAATGTCTAGGGGAAGAGCCTTCTCTGTGGGGGCTCTGGCCCTCTGGAACTAGCTTCCTCTGGAGATTCGCACTGCCCCCACCCTCCATGCCTTCCCCAAGAGTCTAGAGACTCATTTGTGCCATCAGGTTTGGGGCTATTAATTCCCTGCCCCCTGGCTGATGAATGAGATATATGTTTGCTGTGTGAAGGGGAGTGTTTAATTTGTAATAAACCTGGATTTCAGATTAGTTAATTTTAAAGTTAAATTGGATTTCAGATCTTTTCCTTGTCTTTTTATGTGTTGAAAACTGCATTGAGTCCTTGGAGGGGGGGGCGGCATATAAATCCAATAAGTAAGTAAGTAAGTAAGTAAGTAAGTAAGTAAGTAAGTAAGTAAGTAAGTAAGTAAGTAAGTAAGTAAGTAAGTAAGTAAGTAAGTAAGTAACTGAATGAATGAATGAATGAATGAATGAATGAATGAATGAATGAATGAATGAATGAATGAGTGACAAATGAAGGGCTTACCAGAACCATTAGGGCTAAGCCCCTAAAGAAAATATTTTAAACCTGAAAATTAAGAGTGTGGAGCATGCTTAGAGAGAAATTATTGCGACATTGATAATTTTCCCAAGAAAATTGATCTGCAATAGTCATCTGCCTAAACTCAAAACACAGGAGCAATAGAGCAGGTCTCACAAAGATCTTAATATTGGCAGAAGCTGACTTTAAAAAAAAAAAAGATAGCCACATATCTTTGTATGAAAACACATAGAAAGTTAGTAGAAATCATTAAATCTGCTATACTATTCATCACTGCAGGGGTGGGTTACAACACCTCGCTACTGGTTCATTTCCTTCCATGCTGTATGGCTGCACCTCATGGGCATGGGCATGTTTCACGCACCGCGCATGCACAGTGCCGAAAAATCCCCCCCAAAGCCAAAAACAAGATGGCAACACATGCACAATGCTGAAAACCTAGCTTCTGTGCATACACAGAACACCCTCCCCTGGGAAAAAATTCCTAAATACAATGGTACCTCTACTTAAAAACTTAATTCATTCCGTGACCAGGTTCTTAAGTAGAAAAGTTTGTAAGTAGAAGTAATTTTTCCCATAGGAATCAATGTAAAAGCAAATAATGTGTGCAAACCCATTAAGAAACAAATAAAAGCTCCGAATCTGGGTGGGAGGAGGAGGAGGAAGAAGAGGAGGAGGACAGTCGCTGCCCAGAGCAAAGGGAGCATTTCTTTTCTCTGGGTGCTAGCAGAGGTTTATTCCCTCTCCAAGCGCCCAGAGAAAGGGAAATGCTTTGTTCACTCTGGACTGCCAAAGCCTCCTTAGGCACCACTGAAAGGCTCCTCTGGCAGCCCAGTAAAGCCCGAGATGGCCGGGATTAAAGGGGGAATTGCATGGAACTGGCGGGGCCTTCATGCCGCTCTCAAATTTCCTGTGAATTTTTTCCAGGCTCGGGTTCTTAAGTTGAAAATGGTTCTTAAGAAGAGGCAAAAAAATCTTGAACACGGTTTTTATCTAGAAAACTTCTTAAGTAGAGGTACCACTGTAAGTAAGTAAATAAATAAAGACATAAATAAAGACATTTTTTAAACATTCCCCAAAAATATGGTGGTTTTATTTATTTATTTATTTATTTATTTATTTAGTTAGTTAGTTAGTTAGTTAGTTAGTTAGTCCAATACATAATACACATTGAAGAGAAAGATATGTAATAATATAAGTAAAGAAAAGAATAGAAGAAAAGATATAAAAGTATAGGTGAACATATTTGAAAGGAAGAAAAGATAAATGAGATAAGGAGAGACAATTGGACAGGGGATGGAAGGCACACTGGTGCACTTATGCACGCCCCTTACTGACCTCTAAGGAACCTGGAGAGGTCAATCGTGGATAGTCTAAGGGAAAAATGTTTGGGGTTAGGGGTTGACACTACTGAGTCAGGTTCTGTGACATTATTGTGATGTCACCAGCTATTTGTTACCATTCGGGCAAACTGGTCCAAACTGGGAGGAACCTACCTCTGCATCACTGGTTATAGTTAATACTTTTGCTGCCAAGCTTGTATCAACCGAGATTTCTCAATTGTCTTCAAGTATATTGAGGTTCTCTAATTGGGATGATATCAGTACATAGCGAACTGACAGCAGAGCTGGCAACCAGTGTACAGTGTTGCTTCATACATTTATTTTCATCAATGGAAGCTCCTTCTTCCTTAATTCCTATTTATAGGGAAGTAATCCTTGTAGGTTTGGGCACAGTGTATAGGGATTGTTGCTAATACCAACAGTGAATTGTTGCTAATCTGAAAAAGTGATTTGAAGAAAACTGTGATTTCCCAAAGCCAAAAGTGTGGATTTAGTTTGGAAGATTGAATACGTACAATTTGTTTCAACCATCCGTATAAGTATGCATTTATTGACAAAAGAAGAAAAGGGTTACAAAGAGATTCTAAAGAACAAAGTTTAACTTGGAAAGGTATAGAAAGAAATGTGACTGACAGATAAAGAAGGGAACAATGTGTCGCTCCCATGAAAGGTGATGATATTGTAGTTTTATTGATGTGGATAATCTGGGCCAGTCTTTCATCCTCAACAAGGACAAATTGTGCAAAAACATTTTTTTAGAACATATGAAGGTGGAGATTATTGAAGTTGTATGAGTGTGAAGTGATTTATTGTTGATGTAGAACATGACATAGTCTTTTCAATGAGGCCAGCAAGAAATGATTTTACAAGATTTGGAACTATCTAATGAGTAGAGGATGAGTAAAATCAAACTACAGTTCCACTGGGGGACACTAGCCAAGCTTACACCAAATTGTGAACTAGAATGCAACTTTCGGAAATCATGGTTTTGAGAATTTTATGAGCAAGAATTTTGTAAGCTACTCAGCTCTGAATCAAATCAAAGATAACTTGCCCATCAATTAATCTAGTGAAGTAGAAATTATGCTCTGAAATATTCAAACTTGCTAAGATATTCATAACTGCTGCCAAATTTTGCTTTGGTTTGTTGGTTAATTTTCATTCAGAAAACAAAGATTTGGTGATTTCATATACATCGCTCAAAAAAATAAAGGCAACACTTAAACAACACAATATAACTCCAAGTTAATCAAACTTCTGTGAAATCAAACTGTCCACTTAGGAAGCAACAGTGATTGACAGTCAATTTCACATGCTGTTATGCACATTCAACATTGCAAAGAACAAAGTATTCAATGGGAATATTTCATTCATTCAGATCTAGGATGTGTTCTTTGAATGTTCCCTTTATGTTTTTTGAGCAGTATATTTTTTTATGAGTACATGAAATTCATACAATTTGACAATGGACATGACATTGAGTGACATTGCTTACTCCATATAGTCCTCTCAAATTTTCCCAAATTTTTTAAAAACATTTTTCCTTATTAAGGAAAGACAAAAGAGAATAACTTGTAATTCTGGAGAAACCCTTTTTTTCCTTTAAAAAATTTAAATTGTTTCTGATGTTGAATTTTAACAATATACTGTCAAGCTTCATAGTTGCCTTAGTGAAATGACTGGTGAGAATGTGTCAATTAATAGCTGTTTTCCACAGGTGTTAAAAATAAAATTTGAACTTTATTGCCTGGAGTTTCCTTCCCATTCTATAGCTCTGTATTTGTATAAATTGTAATTTCAATTTGATATGCCAATTAATTTGATCAATCTGCTTGAATGAGAAAATCCAGATGAAGATGGATTCAGAACAGCAATATTGTTTTAACAAGCACCAGTGACGCAGTTGCTTAAAATGACAGAAATTATAAGAGCTAGTAGTTTAGAAAGTAATATTATCTTTTCAAAAATAAACAATCTAAAAGAGAAACATTTTTTCAGTATAACCTCTTGGAGCCTAGACAGAGCTTTCTGCACATTAAAAGCAATTAACACCATTTGGGGAATTTTTAATTGCTCTATAAAACATGCTGTAAATAATTATTCCCAGCTCTGTGGATCCCTTGAATACTGTTTTTGACAGTTGTAATTTATGGAGCCTGAAGCATGGCTCCTTTTATTCAGCATATATCCTTATTATAATAATGACTTAGCACTCTGGAGCTCTTAATGAGTATAAAGAGCCTTGTGCTCAAGGGATGGGAATAAATGCATGATTTTAAGAACCTGACCAAACACCATTTCTCCCTAGTTATAGTTACAAATTGTTAATTGGTTCTCTACATTACTAAATGATCCAAATTTTATGGGAATGGAATCTAAGAATCTGAGAAAATGCTATACATACAAACATTCAACATACAAATCCAAATAAGTACCGTAAATAAGTAAATAAATAAATAAGAGGCAAATAAATAAATAAATAAGAGGCAAATAAATAAATAAATAAATAAATAAATAAATAATCTATCTTGCAAGTATGGTTTGGTGCAATCCACACAGAAAATGATAAACCATTACAAATACTATTTAGATAGATACTATTTAGAATCGGGGTGGTGCGGCAGGTAGAGTGCTGTACTGCAGGCCACTGAAGCTGACCGTAGATCTGAAGATTAGCGGTTCAAATCTCATCACCGGCTCAAGGTTGACTCAGCCTTCCATCCTTCCGAGGTGGGTAAAATGAGGACCCGGATTGTGGGGGCTGGCTCTGTTAGAAAGTGCTATTGCTAACATGTTGTAAGCCGCCCTGAGTCTAAGGAGAAGGGCGGCATAAAAATCGAACAAATAAAATAAATAAATAAATAAATAAATGATTAAAAATTGAGGCGACTTTGGGTACTATTGCTCTGTGGCTAAATGACTGAATGGGAAATTATTATTTTATTATTATTTATTAGATTTGTATGCCACCCTTCTCCGAAGATTTGGGGCGGCTCACAGGATACAAAAGCAACACAACAACAAATCTAATTAATTAAAAATTACTACTAAAATCCCATATATAATAAAATCAGTCAGCCAATTCATTCACAACCGCACATTACATCTGCAAGCAGAGTGCCGCATCTTCTTCTATACTAGTATACAATGGCCAGACCAAAATAAAGTAGGTGTTGTGGCCCACCAGTGGCCAGCAAAGCTGGCTACAGAATCAGACAGTGAGGAGGTTGGGAGGGATCATGGGCCAGTCCTGAAGGTTGGGGTAGGCTCAGATGGCAGCTCTGCATCAGAGGCAGAGAGTGGGCCAAGGCCGTCTGGCAGTTATCAGTTGCCTTTGGAGTCAGATAGTAGTGAGGCAGAGGAACAGTTGGAGTCTGCTCCCAGTGTGCTCATGATCAGAGTTGCCAGATGAAGGGAACAGCTGAGGAACAAGGGTCAACTTGGGAGTAAGGCAGGGATGGGCTAGGCGCCAGAACGCCGGGAACGCTGTTCTGGTGGCGGCAATGGAGCATGTAGCTTAGCTCCATTGCCGCTGGGCGTGTACCTTCTGTGCACGTGAAACCGGCACGATTCTGGTAAAAATTACTGAGTTTCTTGCTGCCGGAAGCAAAGAAAACAGCAATTTTTGCTGCCGGAAGGACGTCCGCGCGTGATATTTTGGCTGCTGCACATAGACAACAGCTGAATCTTGCTGCAGCACCTTGAGCAGCAGCTCAGGACAGCAGCAAAAGTGGCCTGCTCGAGCTCCAGCCACGTGGCCTGCTTTCTGCTCTCCGTGGTCTGAGCGAGTCGTGGCGCTGTGCTTCCAAAGGCCACAACTGACTCAGGGGGCCATCGCAACCCCACTTTTATTGGCCATTGTACATTTCCTAAACAGTAAATTATTGAAATGAATTTATGAATTAGTATACGTTTTCACTTGGGTAGACCTTACAAAACCCCCCAAACTGATGTTTTTTACAAGGTTTACTACATACTTGATCTGTCAACTGACAAAGGTGTTTATTTTGTACTTCTAATAAATACGGAGAAGTGATATTTAAATTTAAAAACTATGTCTGGGAATTGATTTTGGCTTGTTTTTAAGGAGATGATATGGCCATCCCTAGTGTTTCAAATGAGCAACAGATGTGAAGGTAAAACATTCAAGTTAGAAGCACAAACAGTCTACCATCTTAAACTTTAATCTGTTTATTATGGCAGTGTCCAAGAATACAACTGCTATAATGAATGTATTCATCTTTATAGCCCCCACCAAGATCTAAGTGCTATTGCTATCGCTATATATTTTATCTGCAATGAATATAGCTATGAATTTATCTGCAATGAATATAGTATATTTTATCTGCAATGAATATAGCTATCACTATATATTTTATCTGCAATGAATATAGTTATACAGTGGAACCCCGACATAAGAGCTGCTCTACTTAAGAGCAACTCGAGATAAGAGCTGGGAGGGGAGAGATATTTTTGTTCTACTTACAAGCCCAAATTCGAGATACAAGCGCCAAGGAGCTGTCTCCTGAAGCCAAACGCTAACTTCCGCGTTCGGCTTCAGGAGACAGCTGCGAAGCGGCGCGCGTGTTTTAAAAGGTTGCAGCCGGCCTGGGGGGCTCGGGGGGGTGCTTGCAGCTTTCTTTCTTGCTCTTTTTCTTTCTCTCTTTTACCTTCCCTTCCTCTATTTCTTCTTTTCTTTCTCCTTCCCACCTTCTTCCCTCCCTCCCTTCACTCATTCCTCTCTTACTCTCCCCTTTCATAAGTTTCCTTGCTTCCTTCCTCTGTTCCTGTCCCTTCCCCCTTTCTTTCTTTCTTTCTTTCTTTCTTGCTCTTTTTCTTTCTCTCTTTTACCTTCCCTTCCTCTATTTCTTCTTTTCTTTCTCCTTCCCACCTTCTTCCCTCCCTCCCTCCCTTCACTCATTCCTCTCTTACTCTCCCCTTTCATAAGTTTCCTTGCTTCCTTCCTCTGTTCCTGTCCCTTCCCTCTTTCCTTCCTTCCTTCCCACCCTCTGTCCATTCATTCACCCATTCCTCTCTTGATCGCTTAAAGCCGGTCCCTGGTGCAAAAAGGGTTGGGGACCTCTGTCCTACAGGATTGGGTGGCAGAGAAGTTAAACATATGTAAATTTAAAAGTTTAAGAAAGTTTACAAGTTAAGTGAAAGAAACTTCATTATTCATTTATATGTACATGTACATTTCTTCATTAAAAACATGTCTTTCTGCATAATTTAGACTAACTGTGAGTTTTTTGAGGGCTGGAACCAATTAAAATTATTTACATTAATTCCTATGGGGAAAAGTCGTTCGAGATAAGAGCTGCTCGACTTAAGAGCCCAGGTCCGGAACGAATTAAACTCGTATCTCGAGGTACCACTGTACCCTAATAATGAAATATCGTGGGATTGTCATTCTTTTATTGTTCTGGACCAGATCTATGTGGTTTGGAATCTAGGAAATTAGTAATAAAGTAAGAGACTTTATTAGTGCCATCTGATTATTAGGATATTGCCAGCATATAATAAAGATCACTATTATCAGTACCCTCTCACAAATTTTCTGTGATGGAAAAGAGAAAATCTCTCCCTATATGCCTAAAGTGAGTATATTTTAAAGTTAGTATCATTTTTAAAACTATTATTATTTTACTGCTACAGACTCAAACACCATTTTAAAAAAAAACCACTTTATTCCATATAGCAATGTATTATTTATTTATGAAATTTATATGCCATTCATTTCTGCATCAAGTGATTTAAAAAGTAGAAAGAGCCAGGGTGGTACAGTGGTTAGAGCGCAGCATTGCAGGCTATTTCAGCTAACTGCTAACTGTAGTTCATCAGTTCAAATCTCACCACTGGCTCAGGATTGACTCAGCCTTCCAAGGCTGTAAAAGCGCTATGAAGCGGTAAATGCTATTGCTATTGATTTGCAGCAGCTTAATGATGACAAAAATAACCATGTAAAAATTAAGAGGTTAAGTACACTAAAATATTGGGTATTAAAAGATAAAACACTAAAATTAACCACAAGGTGGATAAAATGAACTAATACATAAACAGGATTGAGGTGGGTTTTCTATAATAAAATATAAATAATACAATATAAAATATAGTAAAATAGTTACTTTTGAGAACTGATGAAACTTTGACATATACTAAGTTTCAAAGCCACCATTAACATATAGGCAACAGTTAAATATAAAAGGGAAACCATTATGGCACAGTTCTATGGACTTTAACCAAGGAAATCCTGTGGAACTACATGCATAGAATTGCATTGCTAATGGAGCAATGAGGAGCTCCACCTATTCCCCAAAATATGGCTGTATCCTTCTATTAAGCCTTCCCCAGCTGCTGTCCCTCATAGGCATAGGCTGATGATGGGGTGGTAGCCCACAAATCTGGAGGGCACCAGACTGGGGCAGGAAGGCCATTTTATCTGTTGAGCTTTAAAAAAATAAATATTAATTCCTCCTCTGCTTCGGAAGAGCATCTGCCTCCAAAGTTATTGTCTTTTGGCAAAAGCTGCCTACTTGCAGGATGAAAAAAGAAGCAATTTGGTTTAATTTAATCAGTTTGGTTCTTGTGCCACCTCTATCTGCACCAGCCTGCCACCATTAAGGAACAATACATCCACCTGACACCATTTATAGCAGTGGTGGCCCCAGGCAAGGCTCAGATCACCCCTCCTCTGCCTGTAACAAATTAAATTTGTGCCATCAGCTCTGAGGCAAGTTAAACACCAGGGGAAGCCAGAACGGACAGTGACAGTGTGATGAATGGAGGCCCAGAGTAGAATGACACAGAAAGAGAAGAAAGGGGAGGGAGGATCAACCAGCTTTCAGCTGCTGCCCTACATCAGGTGCTGAACTTTTATTTGCCTCTTCACGCTGTTTCAGAGAAACAGAGATTGATTACTCTTGACTCCTGATATTAACTTCCTGCTTAAATTGCTCAGTCTTATGCCTGGGAGTTCTTAGCTGTTTCCCCATATCTAGGGTGGAAGTTATTCCATATTTCCCCTTTTTCTCCTCTTCTAAAGAGATGGCAGAAACAGTTTATTTATTTTTATTTATTTATTCATTTGTCCAATACACAATACATATGGAAGAGAATAGACATGAAGTAATATATCTAAAGATAATATGTAAAAATAGAGGAGAAGATATATGAAAGGAAGAAAATATATATGATATATGAGATAAAGGAAAGACAACTGGACAGGGGACGAAAGGCACACTAGTGCACTTATGCACGCCCCTTACTGACCTCTTAGGAACCTGGAGAGGTCAATCGTGGATAGTCTAAGGGAGAAATGTTGGGGGTTAGGGGTTGACACTATTGAGTCCGGTAATGAGTTCCACGCTTCGACAACTCGATTGTTAAAGTCATATTTTTTACAGTCAACTTTGGAGCAGTTAATATTAAGTTTGAATCTGTTGCGTGCCCTTGTGTTGTTGTGGTTGAAGCTAAAGTAGTCATTGACCGGTAGGACGTTGCAGCATATGATCTTGTGGGCAAAACTTAAATCGTGTTTTAGGCGCCGTAGTTCTAAGCTTGTTCGTTTATTCCCACCTCTATGCTACAAAATTGCAATTAATTCACAGAGGCATAAACCACAGTGGTTGAACTCTATTTACAGCTTTCTGCGTAATGTTTGGCCTTAACCACTATGTTTGGGCCAATTTGTAAAGCTCTTCTAGATAGCTCGGATTTACACGTTGGGCTGAATGGGAAGTACAGCATAGTACTGAATGAATATATGCAGAGTATAGCTATACTTTTGTAACAGAGCTGAGATTGCCTGAGGTGCCCTGAATGAATAAATAATAAACCTGGATTTGCTAAACTTTAACACGACCAAGAAAACTTTCCAGGTAGAATTTTCAGATACAGGTTGCTACTACAATTTTTTTTAAATTGAGGAATGGAAAGGGGGCAGCTTTCCTCAACTAAATCTTCTCATGAGTCAACGTGTAACTATTAACCCTGCTTAATTTAACCAGCAACTCTGAAAGGAAATGTAGTGAAACCTTCCAAAAGGACACAAAGTTATGAAGAAATGTAATTTATTTTTCTTTTACTTGTTTTCAGAGATGAGGAAAATAAACGGTGATATATTGCACTTCCAGGATTATAAGAGATGTTTCTCAACAGGTATTTTTTATTTAATTATTCATTTTAAGAGAGATTAATATTGATGGATGCCAAAATCTTTTTAGAGATGTCTTTATCCTTGACCATTAGTTGAGGATAGCTGTATTAGTGGGATGTATAACATATAAAAGTAGAAAACCTATGGTTTTCTACTTTTTTGTTACAGATAAAATGCTGAAAGCCAGTTGAATCATTTATATGCAAATGTATTTATATTTACTTTCACATTCACAGCTTTCAAATTACACTGAAAATTTTATCAGACCACATATTCTTCTTCTAATTTTTAACAAGGAACAAAATAATATGTTTCCCTAGAAAATGGTTGGCATGAAATTTGCTTTTTTATTTTCTTCTGTGCATTGACCTAACAGAATACAACAAAATAAAGTTACAGGATTTGTTCAGTAGCTAGAAAAGCACAGAATTCTATACAAAGAAAAAGGTCTCCATCATGCATCAAGGAAAATTGCTCCCATGACAGGTATCTACTTGATTGTTTTGTATTTCTCTCATGACACCTTTGCTTTTAATGTCAACATTTTTATCTAATTCTAGTTTTGTTTTTAATCAGAAACTTCACTGCAACTAATAATAGATGAATGAAGATAAATGGGGATACACTGCAGTTCTTTAGATCAGAAATGGTTTCCAATCTACGTAGTTCAACAACACGTCAACAAACAAGAAACTAAGTGTTCCCCCACCAGAGTTATCTCATCCTATCCTATTTGTTCCTCTCTCTCCATCTATTTCTGAACCATTTGCTTTAACCACATCTGTCTAAAGTGTTACTCATCATTTTTTTACATTTGCATTGCAACTGTAATCCCAGTGGAATTACACTGAAATCCCAACTCTGCATTAAGTCTGTAGATTTCTACTCAGATGTAAAATGCAACCAAGATATGCCCTATTTTCCTAAAGACTCTTAACCTCTTTACTGATAGCTTTGCTAGAACCTGCAATCACAGCAAAGGACCACTATAGGCTGCATTGCTGTAGGGTCCCCCTAGGTAGTGATGGCGAACCTATGGCATGGGTGCTACAGGTGGCATGTGGAGTCATATCTGTTGGCACACAAGCCATTGCCCTAGCTGAGCTCCAACATGCATGTGTGTGCTGCCATTTGATTTTTGGCTCGCACAAAGGCTCTGGGAGGGTGTTTTTGGCTTCCAGAGAGCCTCCACGGGGATGGAGGAAGGTATTTTACCCTACCCCGGCTCCAGGGAAGCCTTTGGAGCTGGGGGAGGGTGAAACATGAGCCTGTGGGGCCCATCAGAAGTTGGGAAACAGGCAGTTTCCGGCCTCCAGAGAGCCTTGGCGGGGAGAAGCTGTTTTCGCCTCCCTAGGCATTGAATTAAAGTGTGGGCACTCACACATGCACAATAGCACGCAGGCACACTTTTTCGGCACCCGAGGGAAAAAAAGTTGCCATCACTGCCCTAGGCTGCTCCAGCAAGAGTTGAGCATAAAATGAGGCTGAACCCCTTTCTTTCCATCACTTATTCAAGAGATCCAGTTTGGTTTATGGGTTAAGGCAATGTTTCCCAACCTTGGCAACTTGAAGATATTTGGACTTCAACTCTCAGAATTCCCCAGCCAGCGAATGCTGGCTGGGGAATTCTGGGAATTGAAATCCAGATATCTTCAAGTTGCCAAGGTTGGGAAACACTGGGTTAAGGCACCGAGCTAGAAAGTGAGAGAGTTTGAATTCAAGTCCTGTCTTAACCATGAAAACCAGCCGGTGACTTTGGGGCAGTCAATCTCAACCCAATTTATCTCACAGGGTTGTTGTTGTGAGGAAAACAGAAGGAGGAAGTGTTAGATATGTCCGCTACTATGATTTTACAAACAACAAAAGAGCCTCGGTGGTGCAGTGGTTAGAGTGCAGTACTGCAAGCTACTTCTGCTGATCACCAGCTGCCAGCAGTTTGTCAGATCGAATCTCAGTAGGTTCAAGGTTGACTCACCCTGCCATCCTTCCAAGGTCCATAAAATGAGGACCCAGATTGTTGGGGGCAATATGCTTCCTCTCTGTAAACCACTTAGAGAGGGATGCAAAGCACAGGGAAGTGGTATTTAAGTCTAAATTTGTGAATGCCCCAACACTGGAAGTTTTAAAGCAGATGTTGGATAACCATCTGTCTGAAGTAGGGTAGGGTTTCCTACCTAAGCAGTGGGTTGGATTAGAAGACCTCCAAGGTCCCTCCCAACTCTGTTATTATTATAATAATAAATGATATTGCTAATTCATAGTAGTAGTAGTAGTAGTAGTAGTAGTAGTAGTAGTAGTAGTAGTAATACTAAGAGTTGTTTGTAAAATCCATAAAGATGATATATACAGTACTGCTCAAAAAAATAAAGGGAACATTCAAAGAACACACCCTAGATCTGAATGAATGAAATATTCTCATTGGATAATTTTTCTGTACAAAGTTGGATGTGCACAACAGCATGTGAAATTGATTGTCAATCAGTGTTGCTTCCTAAGTGGACGGTTTGATTTCACAGAAGTTTGATTTACTTGGAGTTAAATTGCGTTGTTTAAGTGTTCCCTTTATTTTTTTGGGAGCAGTGTATAAATAAATAAATTGCTTAATTGTTTAAATGCAATATTATTTCCTATCGATTTGCTATCCTTTCATCTGGCTCCATCAGATTAAATCCCACCATCCCCTCCACTCGCTGGGACCGTATGTACTAAAATAGCGAACGTCTGGAGTCCTACGCCGCACTTCTGTTAAAGGAAACCTGGTGCCCTTCTGGTCCTTTGGTCTTTTAATTCCTACCAACCGCCCCCTGCACGGCCACTAACACGGAAGCTCCGGTCCAAAAGCGCTCCGAAGCGGCTGCCTTGCTCTGCTATTTTTTCTCTCTGGAAACGCATTGCGCGGGAAACGGCAGACCGCGCTCAAGGAAAGGGTCTCCGCGCCGCGTCCGTCTCTCTCGCACAGGATACCGGGCGGTGTGTTTTTACTCCTCCTACGGGGGAATCGCTTGGAAGCGCCGCGAGGCGGATTGTCCCGAAGGAGCTGGAAAGTAAGTGAGCGTCGGTTCATTCCCCACTCTCCAGGCAGGCAGGAAAGCAGAGGTGAGCTGCTAAGGTGGAAGAGTGACCCGTGCTGGCCCCCGTGGCTCTGAGTGGTAGCGGAGTCCAGCAGCAATGATGCTACTGCACCTGGGCAGGGAGCGAAATCGCGCGCGGAGACGCAGGTGCGATAGCGCACCTGCGTCTCCGCGCGCGATTTCGCTCCCTGCCCAGGTGCATAGCATCATTGCTGCTGGACTCCGCTAGCACTCAGAGCCACGGGGGCGACCACACCATACCGTGCCACCTTAGCAGCCCACCTCTGCAGGGAGGTAGCCTCCTTTGCCGAGGTAAAAGGCGGGAGGATCCCTAATATAGAAGACTGGCTGCGCTGCCCGCCACCGTCGCCGCCGCCGCGAGGTTTTTGGGAAAAACGCGCAACGAACTTCAGCCTCTCTCTCTCTCCTCCCTCCCTTGTTGTTCCGTGGTCGGTTGCGCCGATCGCCGGCGCGAATGTTTAATCTTCCCGTGGCACTCGCTTCTTTTTCACATTTGCATGACGCGGGCTTATGATTATTATTCTTCACAGTTAAGAGAGATGGATAAGACGCAGCCCCGCTGGGAATCCGTTTTTCCTGCCAGGAGAGCTGCGTATTGAAAAGGATGTCCGAGAGCTCTTGTAGTAGTAGTAGCAGCAGCAGCAGCAGTAGTAGTAGTAATAGTATCAACAACAACAATAATAATAATAACAAAAACATCAAAACAACTATTAATAATAATAATAATAATAATAATAATAATAATAATAATGGGACCCTTGAGGTCTTCTAGTCCAACCCCCTGCTTAGGCAGGAAACCCTACACTACTTCAGACAGATGGTTATCCAACATCTGCTTAAAAACTTCCAGTGTTGGAGCATTCACAATTTTCGGAGGCAAGTTGTTCCACTGATTAATTGTTCTGACTGTCAGGAAATTTCTCCTTAGTTCTAAGTTGCTTCTTTCCTTGTTTAGTTTCCACCCATTGCTTCTTGTTTTACGAAGATAGTTTATTGCGCAGCCCAAGCCTCAGTTCCCCGGAGGCTGAACATCCTCCATGGAGCAAGTTTTTCTGTTTCCGATCCTGGGTTTCATTTGCTCCAAGCACGAAGCTTTCCTTGTCTGAAACAGGCTTCTTTCCTTCCAGTTGGGTTGGGCCATCAGCAAATGTAGCCACCAGTTAGGCATTCTGGAAACTGGAATTCCGACCCAGCAAGGTATGTGTGTGTGTTTGTGTGTGTATCGTATTAGCTCGTATTAGTTTCTTCAATAAAGTCTGTATCTGCAGGTGTAGCAGAGCAGCAAGTGCAGAGGACACCTTGCTGAATTCCTATTGTCTTGGAACCTGTAAATTAATTGCTGATCTCAAAACGAAACAAAAACAAAAACCCCAACCCAAACACAAGTAAGATGGATGGGAGACCTCCAGATAACTCAGGTCTGCAGACTACAATGGGAAGTCGAATAAACAAATAAACAACCAGGAGGAAGACTGATGCCTCCCTGAGGCTTCTGTAGCAGTCTCGAATTAGCTCCACTCCAAGATACCCACCTTGAATGGATAAAGAGATTCCAATTTTTGTACAACTTGAAATCCTAGGTCTATTTATTCAGAAGTCCCAACACCTTCACAGGGTTTTCCAAATCAGGTGACCTAGAATTTTACCCTGAGTGTCATGATTATTGAAATATGGCAAACCATGATGAAGAGACATAGAACAAGACATGGTGATTTGTTTGTTTTTTCAATCCATCATGAAGTGCCAATAGGTTTTAAACAAAAGTAATAGCTTAGCTGGATGCAGCAGTTGCTGAACTAATGAGAAAGATCACCAAGTCCTGGGTATGAAAGAGGTCTGGAAAATTTCATTTATTTTATATTTTATTTCATTTATTTATTTCATAATCATAATGTTGATTTCAGAGGATATAATCATCTCTCCATGGGGCTACTTTTGAAAAGTGTTCGGAAACTTCAGATCGTGCAGAATGCAGCTGCGAGAGCAATTATGGGCTTCTCTAAGTATGTCCATATTACTCCAACACTCCGCAGTCTGCATTGGTTGCCGATCAGTTTCCGGTCACAATTCAAAGTGTTGGTTATGACCTATAAAGCCCTTCATGGCACCGGACCAGAATATCTTCGGGACCGCCTCCTGCCGCACGAATCCCAGCGACCAGTTAGGTCCCACAGAGTCGGCCTTCTTCAGGTCCCGTCGACCAAACAATGCCGTCTGGCGGGACCCAGGGGAAGAGCCTTCTCTGTGGGGGGCCCGACCCTCTGGAACCAGCTCCCCCCTGAGATTAGGATTGCCCCCACCCTCCCTGCCTTTCGTAAACTCCTTAAGACCCACCTCTGCCGTCAGGCATGGGGGAACTAAACATCTCCCCCTTGCCCATGTTGTTTTGCCATTTGATTGATTGACTGTGTGTCTGTTTTTATATACATTGGGATTGTTTTATGAATTTATTAATTTTAAATTGTAATTAGATTGGTGGGCATTGGATTTGTTATTATGTACTGTTTTTTATTATTGTTGTGAGCCGCCCCGAGTTTGCGGAGAGGGGCGGCATATAAATCCAATAAATCTAATCTAATCTAAATCTAAAATACATCAATAGAAGAATAGAAGGAAAGACATTAGGAATAATATAGAAGAAATCATCATTGGGAATAATAGAGTTCATATACATGGAGCTAGTAGAAATATAAGAGAGACATTAGGACAGGGGACGGAAGGCACACTTCTTTTCTTTCTCTGGAGATTTCATCTTCATTTCTTTCTCAAGAGATTCATTGCAACTTGCACTGGGCACCTTTGAAACCCATGGAAGGTCACAGCATAATGACTTAAAGCAGCTCTGGATCTTTTTGCTCTTTTGCACAGTTTGTAGCCATTGCAGGACAGGTATTGTTAGATGTACTTTTCAGCTGCCTCCATACACATTTGGAAATCAAACAATGTATTCATTGAGGAGTTTCCCCCCTACAAAGTCCCTTCCAACTCTGTTAGTATGTTTTAAAAAGGCTCGGTTGAAAATGTTCTCAAGCAACATCCTCAAGCAGTCTTTTTCTGTGTGGATATCCTGAAAAGAAATGTAATCAGGTTTTTTTTAAAATTGTTGTTGTTTGAAAGTCATTATTTACTGTATTTCTAGATAAGAAATCAGTACATTTTTTTAAAAAAAGTATCTGCCCTCATTTTAGACAGAAAATTAATAGTTCAGATTCAGGAGACAGGGCTTAAGGTACCATTTACACCCAAAACCCAGGCCAGGCAGGAGATGGAAAGAAGCTCAGGCTTGGTTGAATTCAATACAATTTACTTTAGAGTAAGTGTGTTTTAAAGACCAACAATTGGGCTACAGAAAAAGCCATTCTCTTTCTGTTTTACCTGGTGACAAAAGGTTTCCACAAGCAATGCTCTGCAGCACAGAAGTTGTCATCAGAACTGCGTGGAGAGAAGCCAGAGGCAGGAAGTTCAAAGTTTGAGCCAGTAAACACAGACAGTTGGAATATTTTGAGCCCAGACTTTTCCTTTGGAATTGAATGGTGTCCACAAGTTTTCCAAGAATCCTTTCCTGCTCACCTTTGCTTCAACCAATGTTAGCCAAAATGCTATCACTAAAGGGAATAAGAGCTTTGGCTGTTCTCCAGGACCTGGGCTGTGTAGCAAATCCAGCTCTCTCTTCAATTCATTCCCTATCTTTTACTAATGAAGCATTATTAGTTATTCAACTGGTATCCTGCCTTTCTACCTAGAGGGCTCTCAAGGAAGCTTATAAATTAAGGCATGTTAAAACGAAGAAACCTGTGCTAAATCATCCATTCTTGGCAGAATATAAATTGCCCAAACACTTTATTAAATGAAACTCATTTCCCATCATGTTAATAAAAGAGGGCATCTCTCCCCCTCCCTCCCATTCCTTTATCTGAGGTTATACTATGCAAACTTCCCTGGAGTGAACTTAACTAAGTCAGGTCAGCCCTACTGAAATGAATGGCACTTAAGTGAATAATACCGAAAATAAATCTCATCTATATTTAAATATGAGTCTCGATCCTGCACAATCGTATTAGTCCTGAACTGAAACATGTAAGATTGCTGCATTAGAGGATGAGATGTTTTTCTCCTCTATGTAACATCTGGAGTGCTCTGCATGGATTTCTCATTCACCCAATTCCAGAAGTGGCAAGATGAAAGATTTGAGGTATACTTGTCCTGTGGTATGTCATCCACCAACAATGCATGTTTAGACTAAATTTGAAAAGAAAGGCCACAGTGTCTGCTTTCCTGGATTATCATCCTCCCCTGGGATTTGCTGTGAAATGAATCGGAGATGTCAAGGGCCTGAGAACTACTTTCCTAGATGCAAAAGGGCTTCCAGGTTGGCACTTCAGCTAAAAGTCAATGAGCAGCCAAAACATTTCAAATCAGATGCTGCTGCTATTGGTCCCCCTCCCCTCCCCTCCCTCCCACGCACTGATACATAAACATCCTGCCTTTCTTTCTTCTTCACTCCCAACCCTGCTGGATACCAAACAAATCTTCTGTCCTTCCCAGTTTCTGCACAGGTCCAGTTTAAATCTAGGTTTGTCGTCCAGCTAGGAAGTCTGACAATGGCATTTATAGGTGAATTGAAGGGGGCAGCAACGAGTGTATTTTCTTAAGTTCTGCAAATGCTTTCCCCATTTGATCAGTATTGTCTGGAACGCTGAATACAAACAGATGCCTTTATATTTTTCATACAAACATAATACACTGCAATTCTTGACACAAATATCACCCTGGGACTGGTGCTAGTGATTCTGGCCATCAGATTAGCATTGAGTCTTGATGACTACATGAACAAATCAATGCAGTTTTCGGGGCAGCATTTTCAGAAGTGACTTTCCTGCTTCCTAAGGCCGAGAGGCAGAAATCTCTGTGTCCAAGATAGGACTAGAATTCACTGGTTTCTCCACTCCTAGTCTTCCAGCACCTTTAATCTTTTCTTTCTGGGTTTCTTTCAGAAGTGACTTGGTCCACAGTCTTTTAATACAATACATCCACAACCTTATTTGCATGGCCTTCTGAGCAAGACTCAACATTATTTGGCTTCTTGGAAGATATAAGTTCAAAATATTGCGATAGAAAAGTTTTAAGACTCAATTAAAAATTGTTTTTGTAACGTTAGCAATCTTGCATGATATTTCTTTGGACTAGATATATAGAACATATATCTAACTAAGTAAGGCTCCAGAAATGCCAGAAGTTAACTTGTCCTTGTGTGGTGGGATAAATAACAAATATATGAGATAAAATCCTGAAAGTATTGGAACAGGATAAGTGACTAATATAGAAATGAATTTTCCATATGTTCAGAAGGGAGTTGTCTCAGACTTCCACTTATTCATGGAAATTATCTCTCTTATACAGGCAAACTGGACTCACACAACCTGCCTATTCTTTGAGATTTTGAAGAGAGCTTAATTTCATTACTAGTTGATTACCGTAATTTCAATGTGTCAGGAAGTCATTTTTGATTCATAGAGACCACTCAGATTTTCTCTCTGGTAATCTGTCCTTAATCTAATCTTTTAGGTTTTCCAACTGTGCACTCTTGGCCATTGTAACTGAGTCTATCCACCTCGCTTCTGGCCATCTTCCTATCTTTCCTCCTACTTTTCCCAGAATCAAAGCTTTTCCCAGAGAGATTCTTTCTAAAGTTGCTTGTTATTTTATTTTGTTGGATTTTCTATGCCGCCCTTCTCGCAGACTTTTGCTTTTCCAAATGGAATTTGCCTTAATGTTCATGGATGTCTTGTTTTTAAGGTTGGTTGGCTTTATCACGATAGGTATATGTAACATTTATTAGAAACATAGAAACATAGAAACATAGAAGTCTGACGGCAGAAAAAGACCTCATGGTCCATCTAGTCTGCCCTTATACTATTTTCTGTATTTTATCTTAGGATGGATATATGTTTATCCCAGGCATGTTTAAATTCAGTTACTGTGGATTTATCTACCACGTCTGCTGGAAGTTTGTTCCAAGGATCTACTACTCTTTCAGTAAAATAATATTTTCTCATGTTGCTTTTGATCTTTCCCCCAACTAACTTCAGATTGTGTCCCCTTGTTCTTGTGTTCACTTTCCTATTAAAAACACTTCCCTCCTGAACCTTATTTAACCCTTTAATATATTTAAATGTTTCGATCATGTCCCCCCTTTTCCTTCTGTCCTCCAGACTATACAGATTGAGTTCATTAAGTCTTTCCTGATACGTTTTATGCTGAAGACCTTCCACCATTCTTGTGGCCCGTCTTTGGACCCGTTCAATTTTGTCAATATCTTTTTGTAGGTGAGGTCTCCAGAACTGAACACAGTATTCCAAATGTGGTCTCACCAGCATTCTATATAGCGGGATCATAATCTCCCTCTTCCTGCTTGTTATACCTCTAGCTATGCAGCCAAGCATCCTACTTGCTTTCCCTACCGCCTGACTGCACTGTTCACCCATTTTGAGACTGGGAAAGCTATAATGTTTGAGAATGACTTGGGGGAGGCAGGAGGAGGATCAATATCCTAGACCAGTGTTTCCCAACCTTGGCAACTTGAAGAGCTCTGGACTTCAACTCCCAGAGTTCCCCAGCCAGCAAGTGCTGGCTGGGGAATTCTGGGAGTTGAAGTCCAGATATCTTCAAGTTGCCAAGGTTGGGAAACACTGTCCTAGACAATGGTTACATTAAGAGACTGTTCCACCCTCAACTGGAAGAAAAGCAAGGGAAGCATTTCAAAAAGAACCTCCCAAGTTTCTTGGGGATAAAAAGAGAGGATGGGAGAAATATACTGCTAAAAAGGGGGGGGGGACGCTTAAACAACACATTATAACTCCAAGTATATCCAGTGTGTTCTAGGTTTTAGGAATACAAAAGTACTGACTTTCATGGGAAATGTGGTACAGAAATAAAAATATACACTGTTCAAAAAAATAAAGGGAACACATAAACAACACAATAAAACTCCAAGTAAATGAAACTTCTGTGAAATCAAACTGTCCACTTAGGAAACAACACTGATCGACAGTCAATTTCACATGCTGTTGTGCACAATCGACTTTGTATAGAACAAAGTATGCAATGAGAATATTTCATTCATTCAAATCTAGGATGTGTTCTTTGAGGGTTCCCTTTATTTTTTTTGAGCAGTGTAATTCAGTCTTGCAAGATTCTGTTAATGTAAATGTAATGTAAAAGTAGGATTAGTTCATCTGGATGTGCTTCTTTTCTGAAGAAGTTGGAAGGCAGACAAAAGCACTCTGGGCATAATTTTGAGAGGAAATGTAGTTAACTTCTCTACTACACTTCCTCTCCAAGTTCAGATTGATTTACGTCTAACAATCACCTTGGTTGAAAACCATCAAGTTGGCTGCACTTTCATACCGGATAAAATAATAAGCCTTGTATTGTAAAAAGCGCAAGTAATTCCTGAATTTTTTTTTTTAAAGTACATTTTGGCTATTTCTACTAGTTTCTTCTCATCATTCCTATCATCCTTTTCCTGCCACTTAGGACTGTATGACTGTAACTTGTTGCTTATATCCTAAGATTTTTATTAATATAGATTGTTTCTTCATTGCTTATTTGACCCCTTTGACAATCATTAAGTGTTGTACCACATGATTCTTGACAAATGTATCTTTTTCTTTTATGTACACTGAGAGCATCTGCACCAAAGACAAATTCCTTGTGTGTCCAATCACACTTGACCAGTAAAGAATTCTATTCTATTCTATTCGTGATATGCATGTATCCAGTTTTTAAATTCCCGGTAAATAAACGCGACTCCAGTCAAGAGATCGTTGCCAACAGCTTTTGGATCCTAAAACTGAAAGCTAGGGAATTATGGGTGTTGAAGTCCATTCATCTTAAAGTTGCCGAGGAAATTGAGAAACTCTGCCCTGCTAAAGGACCCGAGGCTGCAGGGCGTAGTCGCTCCAGAGCTCGGTACTGGCGAGGTCAGTAGACCTTTTCCATAGGAAAATCCTCCTATTGTGCGCGAAGGCGCAGAGGAAGACGCGGAACTATGCAGACTCCCAGCGGTTGGGCGTCGGGCTTTGGAGACCTACATATTAATGGGAAAGACGACATAGAAGCAAAACGGTTGCCTGTTTTCCCCATTTGCCTTGCCAGGATGGACCAGCGCTATTATTGAAAACAAAGCTTTTGCGGAACAAGGAGGGACGCCAAAAGCCAAATCTTTTTTTGGGGGGGGGGGGGAGAAGAGAGGACACCCCATTGTTTTTTCTTGGGCACGTGCTGAATACTTTAAAAACTTCGAACGGGGCAGGTGCGGAATAAATAAATAAAATACGCGCCCCGCTGTAGGCGAGCCGAGAAGTCAGACTGCCAGATTGCCTGCACGTGACACGCTGAGTGACAAGTCAATCGCGTTAGAGCTAGCAGGCTGTGCAAATCTCACAACCGAGGTTCGTGCACGTTGTTAGGGCCGTTTTAACAACGGGCACTGCAACGACAGATACATTTTGTAATTTGCATATACTGCTCAAAAAAACAAACAAAGGAAACACTCAACACATCCTAGATCTGAATGAATGAAATATTCTCATTGAATACTTTGTTCTGTACAAAGTTGAATGTGCACAACAGCATGTGAAATTGATTGTCAATCAGCGTTGCTTCCTAAGTGGACAGTTGGATTTCACAGAAGTTTCATTTACTTGGAGTTATATTGTTTAAGTGTTCCCTTAATTTTTTTTTGAGCAGTGTATATTTTTATTTCTGTACCACATTTCCCATGAAAGTCAGTACTTTTGTATTCCTAAAACCTAGAAAAAAAAGTAGTTAGTTGAACACACTGGATTTAGGCAGTTATGCCCCACGACAAATTCCTTGTGTGTCCAATCACACTTGGCCAATAAAATTCTGTTCTATTTTGTTCTGTTCTATTCTATTCTGATTAAGCTGGAATTGCATGACATACTGATTGCCTGTAAAATGTTGAGTAAAGCTTCAATTGGCTGCAAGAGTTTCTCTTATTGTAAATGGATTTTACATGAAATATTTGAAAATGTATTAAACTAGTGTTTTAGATGCTGATTTTTTTTTTTGCATTGATATATGCTTTATATTAATGATTACATAGTGTACGTTTGAAACCACTTTGTAAGCAGGGTGCTAAAGAGTCAGCCCAGTCAGCTACTAAATAATGAATAATCATTATCAATAAACTCTTGTTAGCAGGCCCCTCCCTTATCTCAAGATGCAACACCCAATAGGATGGAATGTTAACAAAAAATTAAGATTGAAAATTATTTTTATAGGGTTTTTCCGGGAATCTTCTGTCGATTTCTGTGGGATAGAATTCTACAAATAATTGTGCAAGACCACTTGATGTAAATTAATTCTTTTCTAAAACCAAGCACTGAGCAATTGACAGCTGTATTTCTAACTGGCCCCCAAGGGCATCATCCTCTGGTTTTTTGAAAGCTTTCTGTAGAGGTCTGTGGAGGAATAGACACTGGATACCTTTTGGGACTTTGGACTTCAGGAGAAGGTAGCCCTAGCCCATCCTTCCCTTGCATTAGTAGCAGTTGGCTTATTTGTTTTTGTTTGTCTTTGTAAAAACCCCTTCACAGAGGAGACAGAAGACTGCCTTTGTTTGTTTCCCAAACCAGGCAAATCCTTGTTTTGGCAATAGAACTTTGCTCCCAAACAGCAAACAAGAAGATCAAAGGAAACTGATCTATGCATTTGCACGAGGAAAGGGAAACTAGTGTAGAAGAAACTTTATATTCCGGTATTGTCTTTTAGTACTGTCGAATACTTCTAATGCTTTACTGTCAAGGTAGTATTTTCCTAATTACCAAATAATCAAACACTGTAATTTTAATTATTGCAAGTGTACAGATTTATATATTATAAATTCTCTCCAGTTAATATTTTAAATTTTACCCAGGTTAATTATTTCCATAACAACGGAAAGCCTTAAAAGGGTGAATTGAAACGCAAGATTACCTTTTTCAAAAGAGAGGCACAGGGAAGATCTCAACCATGTACAGGCTGCACATATATATATCAATCCTTTTTGAGAAGTCAATGTTGACTATTAGTAAATAAATAGCATATAGGTCAATGAATAAAATAGTGAGTTACATGAGATTTTGTGATAAGTGATGGCATGCTAATCATTCCAATTATTTGTTTTGATTAATCAATTTTTAGTGCAGTTCTTAAGAATTCTAAACACATTAAATTTCCATATTTCCCTCTTGTGTATATATTTTTCTGATCTCAGGAATAGGGTAAATGCAAGGAAAAATAAATTCAGCAAAGATAAATATTAGAATAAAATGGATAACCTTTAAAAAATATATTCTATAGTGTGTGTTTTTGTGTTTTACTAATCTAGGTGAAATATTAATATATTTGCTAGTCCATATATTATGCCATATGATAAATTAAAAAAATAAAAAACAAACAAACAAACAAATAAATAAATAAATTCTACAGTTCTACAGTTTTTCCAACCAGAGGAAATTAAAGCCACAAAGTCACCCTGTTCAGGTAGAATTTACTAGAGTGCTGCACCTTTATGTAGCAGGCTTGCATAAAATTGGATCTAATGCAATTTTATACTAAGACCTTTACTGCTCCATGGAGATGAGCTGTGACATTTCTGTTTCCCCTTTCATAAATATTGCATCTACCAAATGCAATTACCAAAGGCAAAGCAGCACCAAGTGTTTACTAAATATAATTATGTGATAATGTTAATGTGTTCTATGCCTCTACGTTCTGACATGAGACCAACTCCCTATTAATAACAGCTCAATGAGATGCTGAGGTTTTGCAGAATGCAATAGAAGGCTGAAAATTTCATGATGGCTGATAAATACCCAGAAAAAGGGGGAATCTGCCCATTTAAGTCCTACAGCTCCATATATTCTGGGCTGAAATTTACACGATTAGTTCAATCGGGGAAAATAATAGATTAAATAGGAAAATTATGCACAGTTCATGAATATCATTCAGAAGAGATTGTGTGTGTGTGTGTTTTTTTTTCCCTTTCTTTTAGAATTTACTCTTTTGATTATCTATAAATTTATTCACCTTTTATTTATTTATTTATTTTGTCCAATACACAATGAGGGTTTTAGTGGGTATATATCTATATACACATAGTAAAATACATGATGAAGGTTATAGAGGAGATACTCATAGTAAAATATATCCAAGAAATAATAGAAAAGAAGGCATAGTAATAGAACATATCAATGAAAGAATAGAAGAAGATATATAGGAATAGAAGAAAGGTATAGGAGATATAGGAGAGCAATAGGACAGGGGACGGAAGGCACTCTTGTACTCGCCCCTTGTGCCATCTAGATATGTTGAATTTGAATTCCCAGAATTCAAAAAGTAACAACCACCTTAAAATCCAGGAGTGGTAAGTCACCAGGTTGAAGAGCAGTCTAAATGTATAAATTGTATTTATAAAGAGGTTAGTTAGTCGAAACTTGTTTAATGAATGCAGTCTTCAAGATACATCTTACTTCACTCATTTTATACTAGGCTTGTTGTATAAGATCATGGATCCAATGTTCTTAGGATTTATAATTGACTTGAGTACTTTTATAACTTCTTCCCATTTCTGTTTATCACAAACTGCAGTGTTTCTCAAGTTCAGCAACTTGAATTCCACACATCTTCAGGTTCTGAAGTTGAGAAACACTGACAAAGTTAGAAACCTGACAGTGAGTGGGCTTTGTTAAGCATGATGGTAACTGACAAGCAACAACATAAATCTTCTATCTTTGCATTACAGAAAAATAGCCATTGCCAATAGCTCTTAGGAAGGTTGTAATCATTTTGAATTGGGAAGGTGGATGAATACAAACACTTAGACACAAAGCTGGACATTAAAGAAGAGTAGGCTTTTATGTTTATTATTAATCACTGTTAAATGCACTGTTGATATTCCCCTAATGAGAAGTTATGTTTAGACTCTTTAGAATGATCTAGTATTTGGGGAACAGGCTGTCACATTATCCATGCATGTGAGAGAAAATATGATATAGCAGTTAAAATGCTGGCCTAGATTTGGAATACAGTGTTCCCTCGATTTTCGGGGGGAATGCGTTCCGAGACCGCCCGCGAAAGTCGAATTTCCGCGAAGTACAGATGCGGAAGTAAATACACTATTTTTGGCTATGAACAGTATCACAAGCCTTCCCTTAACACTTTAAACCCCTAAATTACAATTTCCCATTCCCTTAGCAACCATTTAGATCAGGGGTCTCCAACCGCCGGTCCGCGGACCGGCACCGGGCCGCTGGGGGTTTTCAGCCGGTCCGCGGCGCCAGGGCCCCCTCGGCCTTTCCGCGCTGCCCACCGCCCGCCCGATTTGCCCCCTCTGCTCCTCTGCCACCTCCTGCCTTTCACCGCAGCTCCTCCCGCACCCGGAACGCACGCCCTGCCCGCCTCACATTTGCCGAGAGGACTTTCGCCCCGGGCTCTCAGCAAGGGGGCTGCATGAGAGGCGGGGCCGGCGGAAGGTGATATTCAATGTCGGGGGTGCACGGGCGGTCTTGCGCGCGCTCCCTATCTCCCTGCTAGCCCACTCGGAATACTGTATTCAAAATAAGAAAAGCCTTCGCCGGCAAAGGCTTTTCTTATTTTGAATACGTATTCCGAGTGGGCTAGCAGGGAGATAGGGAGCGCGCGCAAGACCGCCCGTGCGCCCCCGACATTGAATATCACCTTCCGCCGGCCCCGCCTCTCATGCAAACCCCCTTGCTGAGAGCCCAGGGCGAAAGTCCTCTCGGCAAATGTGAGGCGGGCAGGGCGTGCGCGCGTCACCGCTGAGAAGAACGGAGAGAGAACGAGAGTGAGTGAAAGCAACAGACAGCAAGATAGAGAGAAAGTGAGAAAGAGAGAGTGAGAGAAAGGGGGGGAGAGAAAGAGATAGCAAGAGAGAGAGAACAAGAGAGAGAAAGAGCGTGAGAAACAAAACAAGAGAGAAAGAGAGAGAGAGAGAAAGCAAAAGAGACAGAAAGAAAACAAGAGAGAGAAAGTGAGAAGAAGAGAGAGAAAGAGGGGGAGAGAGAGAGAAAGAGAGAGGGGGGAGAGAGAGAAAGAGAGGGAGAAAGAGAGGGAAAGGGGGGAGAGATAGCAAGAGAGGGAGAGAGAAAAAGAGAGGGAAAGGGGGAGAGAGGGGGGAGAGAAAGAGGAGATAAAGGAAGAGGAGAGAGAGAAAGGAAGAGAAAGAAAGAAAGAGGGATAGAAAGAGAGAGAGAGTGAGAGATGCTCAGTGAGCCTTTCTTTGAAGTTGCCTTTCTTTCTTTCTTTCTTTCTTTCTTTCTTGCTCTTTTTCTTTCTCTCTTTTACCTTTCCTTCCTCTATTTCTTTTCTTTCTCCTTCCTACCTTCTTCCCTCCCTCCCTCAAGTCCTTCCTCTCTTACTCTCCCCTTTCATAAGTTTCCTTGCTTCCTTCCTCTGTTCCTGTCCCTTCCCTCTTTCCTTCTTTCTTCCTTCCTTCCTTCCTTTCCTCCCTTCCTTTCCTCCCTCCATTTCTTGCTTTCCTTTTCCTTCCTCCCTTCTTTCCTCCCTCATTCCCTTCTTTCACTCCTTCCTCTCTTACTCTCCCCTTTCACACCTTTCTTTGCTTCTTTGCACCCTTCTTCTGTTCCTGTACCTTCCCTCTTTCCTTCCTTCCTTCCCACCCTCCGTCCATTCATTCACCCATTCCTCTCTTGATCGCCCCTTTTACGGCGCCGCTGACAGCTAGCTCCCCCCCCCCCCACCGGGCCATGGAAAACTGGTCTAGTTGAAAGCCGGTCCCTGGTGCAAAAAAGGTTGGGGACCTCTGATTTAGATTATTACTCACCATGTTTATTTATTAAAGTTTATTTAAAAAAAAATATTTATTAAAGGTGGATGAAAGTTTGGTGATGACATATGACGTTATTGGGTGGGAAAAACCGTGATATAGGGGAAAAAACAGCAAAGTATTTTTTAATTAATATTTTTGAAAAACCGTGGTATAGACTTTTCGCGAAGTTTGAACCTGTGAAAATCGAGGGAACACTGTACTTCCATTCAGCTCTGGGATCTTGCTGGGTCATTTTGGGCCAGCCACTGTTTTCGAACTCAACCAGAACTGAGAGTTACTTACAAATTCTATTTCTGTATTTTTTATTACTGTAGAATTTTCAGTGAATTCATGGGAACCTTGTAGCATGATCTCTGTATTGATCGAGAAGTAAAGCCTATGAGTATGAATAGGAAATTTCTACTTGGCAGATCTGGCAAGAAAGAGCTATAAATGGAAGGCTACCAGATCCAGGGTGAGGGGTATTCCTTTAAACATTTATTCAGCCAGACAACTTAAATGAAACCCTGGCAGGCTCCCAATCAGCAATTAAAGCAATGTCAATAATAAAACAACAATACATAAATATATTAAACCATATGCATTAAAAACTTGACACTAAAGTCAAAAACTTTTGGCATATAATTCATCAGAAAATCTCACTGGCCTGACCCTGTCCCAGTACAGTGGTACCTCTACTTACGAACTTAATTCTTTCTGTGACCAGGTTCTTACGTAGAAAAGTTTGGAAGAAGAAACAATTTTTCCCATAGGAATCAATGTAAAAGCAAATAATGCGTATGATTGGGGAAACCACAGGGAGGGTGGAGGCCCTGTTTCCTCCTGGGATATTCCTAGAGAGGCCCCACAGAGGCTTCTCTCTGCCTTTTCCAGCCCTGTTTCCTCCCAGGAGATTCCTAGAGAGGCACCACAGAGGCTTCTCCCTGCCTTTTCCAGTTTCAGTTTCGGAGGATCGGGTTTGTAAGTGGAAAATGGTTCTTGAGAAGAGGCAAAAAAATCTTGAACACCCGGTTCTTATCTAGAAAAGTTTGTAAGTAGAGGTGTTTGTAGGTAGAGGTGCCATCGCACTTGAGAGAAAAGCCCTCAGTGCTTTTTGAAAGGCTAACAGGGTAGAGGCCTGCGGAAGTTCAGGGGGAAGAGTATGCCACAGGGCAGGGGCTGCCACAGAAAAGGCACATTTCTTGCTCCCTTAAGTTGGCAATGTTTAACGGAAGGGATTAGGACAGCAGTGGTTCTAAAACCCTTTACTGCTATTTCCTGCAAGTCCTCGCGTGGGACACTTCTGCACATGCACAGAAGCTTCCTGTGCGGATGGTCAGAATCACCTGCCCCTGACCTTACTGGTCCTTAGAACCAGGCTGAACCAGAAGCAGCCTACTCAGGGGTGGGCTACTGCCCGGACTGGGGCGGGGAGTGAGGAATGCAATGGGGTAGCAAAAATGGAGCTCCATCCCAGAACACCCAATTTGCACCAAAATAGGTTGAAAGAAAATGCAGGGCATCCTGCATAAGCCACACCCACAGTGGGGTAGTAAAAAATTTTGTAGCCCTTCACTGAACCTACTGGTAGACCATGAGCATACCTGTCCTATCTGATCTGGTAAGACAATTAGATATCTTATCAACCCTGATAAGACGGAGTGGCTGTGGGTTTTGCCTCCCAGGGACAATTCCATCTGTCCGTCCATCACCCTGGGGGGGGGGAATCATTGACCCCCTCAGAGAGGGTCCGCAACTTGGGCGTCCTCCTCGATCCACAGCTCACATTAGAGAAACATCTTTCAGCTGTGGCGAGGGGGGTGTTTGCCCAGGTTTGCCTGGTGCACCAGTTGCGGCCCTATCTGGACCGGCAGTCACTGCTCACAGTCACTCATGCCCTCATCACCTCGTGGCTCGACTACCGTAATGCTCTCTAAATGGGGCTACCTTTGAAAAGTGTTCGGAAACTTCAGATCATGCAGAATGCAGCTGCGAGAACAATCATGGGCTTCCTTAAATATGCCCATGTTATTAGTCTGCATTGGTTGCCGATCAGTTTCCGGTCACAATTCAAAGTGTTGGTTATGACCTATAAAGCCCTTCATGGCACCGGACCAGAATATCTCCGGGTCCGCCTTCTGCCGCACGAATTCCAGCAACCCACAGAGTTGGCCTTCTCCGGGTCCCATCGACTAAACAATGTCGTTTGGCAGGACCCAGGGGAAGAGCCTTCTCTGTGGCGGCCCCGGCCATCTGGAACCAGCTCCCCCCAGAGATCAGAATTGCCCCCACCCTCCTTGCCTTTCCTAAACTCCTTAAAACCCACCTCTGTCGTCAGGCATGGGGGAATTGAGATATTCCTTCCCCCTAGGCCTATACAATTTATGCATGGTATGTTTGTGTATATGTTTGTTTTTTAATAAGGGTTTTTTAGTTATTTTAAATATTAGATTTGTTATATGCTGTTTTTATTATTGTTGCTATCCACCCGAAGTCTGCGGAGAGGAGCGGCATACAAATCTAATAAATAAATTAAATAAATAAATAAAGGATGCTGCATATAGTCTGTTAATGGCAATAACCAGAATTTTGAATTGCACTGAAAGGTAAGTAGGAACAAGTGCCGTTTGCTTAACAAAATTGTTACATATATAAACCTAGCAGCACTGATCACCACAAATATCACATTGTGTACCGGTTCAAGGGCAGCCCTGTGTAGAGTACTAGAATAACTACTAGATAGCAGCAAGCAATACCTTATTCTCCGTTGCTAATAGTCCCCTGTGTTCTTGCAGTCCAGACGAATTGCCCCGTATAAGGATCCTCTGAAAAGCATTTCAGGACAATAGTAATGAATACTGAAGAATATAATACTGGGGGTAGAGTCTTGCAGATGGTTTGATCAATATGCAAATAGCAACTTTTCTTTGGAGGGCTGAATTACATGCACGTGAACTGTGTACACAGGGTAAAGAAAATACGCCCCTATGAGCATATAGTGGTGTCATTGAAATCTTCTGAACTCACATCAGCCACAATTTTAATTCGATCTTTGACCTCAGAGGTGAAAAGTCAACTGTTGATTTACTTTGGTCCGGGGGTCTCCTGTTCATCCACGTTCACTTTAATGTTTTGCCATAGAAACAATTTTCTATTCTGGCTAAATCACATTCAAAATATGGTGACTCACCAACATCTGATCTTCTCTGTTATTGAGCCACAGCTGCCCCTAAAAAAAAGTGCTGTGCTTTTAAAAACATTACTAACAAGTTAAAATAAACCTCTTTGAGAAAGTTTTTACTGAAACTGGAACACAAGCTAAGCAATGCCGTTTTGGTATAGCTGTAGAAACTGAATAAAATAAATAAATATTGATTTGATGTAGTCTCAAAACAGAAGATTACCATGCTAAACTTACATGTAAAATTATGTCAAATTCATTTGAGTTTGAAACCTTTGTAACTGTGTTATATCCAAGAGGCAATAGGCTTGCAGGTTAATTGACCATTCTGCGTTCATCTTCTAGTCTCTTAGGTTTCTTTACTTTTTGTTCAATGTTCCCATTTGTGCTATGAAATTAAAACACTTGTATCTCTGCAAAATATATTCGACATTGTGCATGGATGTACACCATTGAGATTCTCAAATACCTATTAATAAGGCTGAGAAATACCTATCTTATGACCTATAAAGCCCTTCATGGCATCGGACCAGAATATCTCCGGGACCGCCTTCTGCCGCATGAATCCCAGCAACCGATTAGGTCCCACAGAGTTGGCCTTCTCCGGGTCCCGTCGACTAAACAATGTTGTCTGGCGGGTCCCAGGGGAAGAGCCTTCTCTGTGGCGGCCCCGACTCTCTGGAACCAGCTCCCCCCGGAGATTAGAACTGCCCCCACCCTCCTTGCCTTCGGTAAACTCCTTAAAACTCACCTCTGCCGTCGGACATGGGGGAATTGAGGCATTCCCCCCCCTCCCCCGGGCTATACAATTTATGTATGGTATGTCTGTGTGTATGTCTGGTTTAATAATGGGTTTTTTAAATTTTTTAAATTTATTAGATTTGTTGTGAATTGTTTTATTATATGTTGTGAGCCGCCCCGAGTCTACGGAGAGGGGCGGCATACAAATCTAACAAACAAACAAACAAACAAACAAATAAATAAACTTTTTCCATCCAGCCACATTTACTGTAATCTGCAGGCAGCAGAGTTTGAAATGACTTGCCGGACTATTCCAATGGAGCAGGGGCTTTGCTCTGCATATTGTGCTTATAAGGTTGAGATTTTTTTAAGGAGTCACTGATAAGTGCAACAGCAGTGTCCGTGCATTCTTTGAATCGCCTTTTCCCCTTTGAATCCATGTGCTGCACAATTCTAGTAAATGTAGTTTTTAAGGATCTTATATTTCTGATTCTCACCCAGAACAACTCAGGAGACTGTTCTAAATGTTGATTTTCACTTTAAGGAATAGTGTTTTCTTTTTATTAAAAGAATAAGGGAGGAGACATATTGATATTGTATGAAGAGCTATCAATTTATTGAGCTTGGCACACCAAAATACATCAATTTTGTTATGATGGAAAGGTTGAGCCATTCCAGACCTACACATCTTGATTGATAGTTTGTGTCCTTTGCTACTGACAAAATAGAATGATTGATCACTGTTGGACCATGTGGCCAAGGTGAGCTGTTGTAAATAGTACTGTTCGCCTTTCCTAGAGTACAATGCCATTGTTAAAAAATATTTTCTGTTTTTATTCTCTCTCTTTCTCTCTCTCTCTCTCTTCTGTTTTCTTGATTTTCTTTTCTTCTTTTGAATTTGTTGCCCTTTCTTTTTTATATGATAGCAATAATAAGTTCACAATAATGATTTTAAAAAGAAAGCAATATGTTGCCTATGCAAGAATATCTCTAGGATATAGGACAGTGATGGCGAACCTATGGCACAGGGGCCACAGGGCCGCAGAGCCCTAGCTCAGCTCCAATGTGCATGTGTGTGCTGACCAGCTGATTTTTGGCTCTCACAGAGGCTCTGGGAGGTTGTTTTTGGCTTCCAGAGAATCTCTAGGGGGATGGGGAAGGGCATTTTTATCCTCCAGGGAAGCCTTTGGAGCCTGGGGAGGGTGAAACACGAGCCTATTGGGCCCACCAGAAGTTGGGAAACAGGCTGTTTCCAGCCTCCAGAGGGCCTTTGGGTGGGGGAAGCTGTTTTTGTCTTCACCCAGCATTGAATTATGAGTGTGGGCTCTCACGCATGCACGATAACATGCACACGCACTCTTTCAGCACCCAAGGAAAAAAGGTTCACCATCACTGATATAGGATATTAATTTAATTGAAATAATTGAATAAAGTAATATAAAGTACTGTGGGTATAGAACCTTGTAAGTGCTGTACTTTGATTATTTTGTTAAAATATAGGCTCATAGACTGAAAAAAGACAAAAAGTTAAAAGAATATAAGTCTGTAGAGATTCTTAGTCACCCAGGTCATGGTTGTCCCAAAGGTTCTTTTTCAGGAGGCAACTGGACTTTCTTGTTTGAAAGTACAGTTTCCTCCTGAAAAAGCACCTTGGGATAACCACGACCTGGATGACTGAGAATCTTTACAGACTCATAGCTACATAATTTGGGATGAACACCCTTTGAATGGTGTGGAACTAGGAATGGATTTCCAGAGGAAAAATTGCAGACTACAGGAACCAGGAGCACTACTCAGGCGACCCTTAGAGCACAGATAAGCCTCCAAGTGCTTCAAGGACCCTCTAAAAAGATGCAAATGACCACCTGTCTGCTAGGAATAAAAAGCCTTCCATTCCCCAGAGCTGAGGAAGCTTCTTGGAAGAGAAGCAAAACATCTTTAAAAAAAATAGAAAAGTTCAGTTGCTCCCTGAAAAAGCAACTTTTGGTTAAATATAAGTACATACATACATACATACATACATACATGTATATAAATATTTAGTAAAACCTCTATTTATATCTGAAAGAAAGCATACCTAGAGTATGTAATTAGATCCAGTAATTTCGAACATTGCAATGATATAAAATTTGGCCACCATTCTGAAAACTTTCTAATCCTGGTCATTTAGAAGGTAGTGCACAAGTGCTGTGTGCAATCAGTCAGTATTTTCTGACCGGAGAAGAAAATACCTTTAGCTCCAGGTATACAGGGCATTGCAGAATTACGGTACTTTACAATTTCAAAATCTGAACCCTTGGCCGTCATGTTGAGAGTTCTAGCTTTGCTTTGTTTTGCTGTTAGATCACTTGCCATTGTGACAAGCAGCCAAATCACACTGTAGCATTATTTATTTATTTATTTATTTATTTATTTATTTATTTATTCATTCATTCATTCATTCATTCATTCATTCATTCATTTATTTATTAGATTTGTATGCCGCCCCTCTCTGAAGACTCAGGGCGGCTAACAACAATATAAAAAGACAATGTAAACAAATCTAATATTAAAAACAATCTAAAAAAACCCAATTTAAAAAACCACTCATACATACAAGCATACCATATATAAATTCTATAAGCCTAGGGGGAAGAGAAATTAATACTATATGCAGTGATACCTTGTCTTACGAACTTAATTGGTTCCAGGACGAGATTTGTAAGGTGAAAAGTTCGTAAGATGAAACAATGTTACCCATAGGAATCAATGGAAAAGCGATTAATGCGTGCAAGCGCAAAATTCACACCTTTTGCCAGCCGAAGCGCTCGTTTTTGCGCTGGTGGGATTACCCCGAGGCTCCCCTCCATGGTAAACCCCACCTCCAGATTTTGCGATGCTGCAGGGGAATCCCAGCAGGGGAATCCCACCAGCGTGTAAACGGGCGCTTCGGCTGGCAATGGAAGTCCAGAGGCGGGGCATCCCAGCGGTGGCGGTGGGTTCGTAAGGTGAAGATAGTTCGGAAGAAGAGGCAAAAAAATCTTAAACCCCGGGTTCATATCTCGAAAAGTTCGTATGAGGAGGGGTTTGTAAGACGAGATATCCCTGTATTAAGAATGTTTTCATGATCCTTTTTCACCATTTCCACCTATTTTCTTCTGCAGAAATGTTTTAACAATTCTGAAATCTTAATGCCTTAAAGGTTTCCCTCGCACATACTGTACTAGTCATTTCCGACTCTAGGGGGCGGTGCTCATCTCCGTTTCTAAGCCGAAGAGTCAGTGCTGTCTGATGACGATTCTGTGGTTATGTGGCCGGCATGACTAAATGCCAAAGGCGCATGGAACACTGTTACCTTCCCACCAAGGTGGTCTCTATTTTTCTACTTGCATTTTTACATGCTTTTAAACTTCTAGGTTGCCAGAAATGGGAGCTAACAATGGGAGTTCACTCTGTTATAGGGATTTGAACTGCCGAACTGTCAACTTTTCTGAATGACAAGCATCTTAGTCGCGGATCCACTGTGTCCCCTTAGTGTCTTAGAGGGGCCTAAATATATATATATATATATATATATATTATTTACAACAATGAAAATTGGAAGTATTTTTACAATTTGTCATTATATTTAAATTTCTTTAAAAAGTTTAAAATGCTTTAACATCTGAAAAAAATAATTTATACTTTTCTTATAATTTTACTTCATCGGTGTTACTTTGTGGGGCCATGCATAACTTTAGCTGGTATTTTTCCAGAATTTATATTCAGTATTAGATTTCCAATTTAAAAGGAGTTAAAAGGAGATTCATTTCATAGTTAAAATATGAAACATGGTTCACACACAGACAAAAGGACCATACATTCACTCATTGTTTTTTCAGGCATCCAGGATCTAAGATGTTTCTCAGAGAACAATATGATTAACCCGGAAATACGTGTCTTTAACTTTAGATGGCCCTTGTAGAAAAGAAATGTGAAGTTTTAGTCAAAAAGATATTCCCTGGATGATTGAATGACAGGCAGATTGGCCACTGTTTTTCTTGGAGACAATGGTTGATGATGTATGTTGACAACCTACATCACCACAGGCCCTTCCATCTTTTCCATTTTCCTTTGGGGGGAAAAAAGCTGTCATATTTTTTATGCCCATCCTGTTGTGTGAAACTTGATGAAGTATTTTGTGATAGAACAAAGAGTGCGAAGTCTTCATTAAATTTCAAAGAGTGCTCAAGAGTTGGAAAATGGGTAACAAAACATCCTAGTTCGGCTTTATTGTGGAGCCTAGGCAGCAGTTTCCAGCTATTTTTATTATGGTGAAGCTGAGTACTATTTATAACAGTTGTAAGATGACAGTGAACTGGCAGAGTGGGTTATTATTATGGCATGAAGATGCACCTGGTTTTGGCTCATCATCAAAATGCTCCCCATATATTTCATATAAGCAGTTCCTGGCAGCCTATCATATCCTGTTACATTCAAGCATGGAGAAAGGCTCCTATAGTATCTAGGGTCTGCGTGATATGATCTCATTCTACAATGTAGTACAGATGTAAGCAACTGGTGTGGAATTTTTCTCTCCTCACCATGGATTCAAAATATATATATATACACACAGCCTGTATGAGAAAAATATAGCTTAAAGTCAAAAGTAGAAGGAAGATGCTTAGCATGGTTCAGTTCTCCTGGTAGAAACTAATATACAGTGGTACCTCTATTTACGAATTTAATTCGTTCCGTGACCAGGTTCTTAAGCAGAAAAGTTTGTAAGAAGAAGCAATTTTTACCATAGGAATCAATGTAAAAGCAAATAATGCATGTGATTGGGGAAAGCACAGGGAGGGTAGAGACCCTGTTTCCTCCCAGGAGATTCCTAGAGAGGCCCCACGGAGGCTTCTCCCCGCCTTTTTCAGCCCTGTTTTTTCCCAGGAGATTCCTAGAGAATTCTTAAATGTAATCACACTAACTCCTCCCAATTATTTAAATAGATCTACTCCAAACATGATTAAGTCAGGATTTAACTCAGCTGCCTTATCTTAATACTAGTACTTAATACTAAAAGAGGACATTTCAGATTATACTTTTACAGATCTTTAAAATTGATGTGGCTTCTTCAGATCAAGCATTTATTTTTAAAAGCTTCTTCGTTTTCTTAAGTTGTCCAGAACAATAATAAAGCAGTTTTTTTTAAAAAAAAAAGTCTAATAATGTTAATATTCTATAGACATTTATAGTTATTGGCTTACCTCCTTGCAGCAAAAAACCCAAACAGCCAGTTTCAGCCTTTGCCTCTCCCTGCAGCAATTTGACTCCATGCAGTTTTAGTTTCACTTTCATTTTAGCACATGGGTTTGCGGGCAATTTCAATCAATCAGCTGAGTGTTGGGAGGCAGATAACCAGTGGCTTATGCTAAGCAGGCTCTGCTGCTGTTTGTTGCAAGGAGGTAAATTGCTGGCAGGCAGAGACCAAAGAGTGGGGGTGGCTGGGTTGGACTACATTTGGTGTATAAGATGCACCCAAGTTTTTCTCCTCTTTTGGGGGGTAAAAAAGGTGCATCTCATAATCTGAAAAATATGTTAAATTGTTTCAACTCCTACCCCTAAACGTCGCTACAGAGCGCTGCACACCAGAACAATTAGACACAAGAACAGTTTTTCTCTGAACACCATTACTTTGCTAAACAAATAATTATGGACTTATATAATACAAGCACTGTATTACTCAACTATAAACAGATTGGCTGAATATTTTATTCAAATCTTCAGGAATACAGTATTTGTTTATAAATCAAAAACTTAAACATGTTCTGTTTCAAATGAAAACTAATAAACAGTGTTGTTCTTAAACATATCATATAGTCATGGTTGGGCCTTTTCACATCTAATCTGAGAAATAATTTAGGACAAACAGCTGAAGAAATTTGATCAATCTTTCATACTGAAACATACAGTACTGAAGAGCAAAAAAAGTACAGCTGAAGGGCAAAAAAAGTACAGAAAGAAGAAGTTTCTGATGTCACACCTGGACATGTAACTGCATTTTTTGAGTTAGTACTAGTAGCATTTACAGCCAAAGCAGATCCATAACTAATAGTTGCTTCATGCTTGCCAATTGCTATATAACATCAAACATTTGTGACAGTTGTTATCCTATTTATATATTGTACAAAAGCCACCACTGAGTCAAGATTTATAAAGAGAATAGCATATCTATCTTGGATTAAAGTAGTGTATTGTTCTTGCTGTCATTGTTATTATTTGATCAAGTGTATCTGTAATCTAATATTGTTGCTTAATTATCTGGGCTTCTTGTGTAAACTCTAATTGTACCAAACCTCTTAGGAGTTAAAGTTCCAGTAAATCAAGCAGCCAAAAAACATACTTCTGATTTTAATGTCAGGTTGATCAATGGAAAAAGCACAATCCGTACTGTATGTTGCAATTTCTACTTTTCAGGAGGAGATTAAGAAAATACTAGTCTCATTACATATTTCTTTTACATTTTCCCTTTAATTCATTTAAACATAAATAGCATTTCTTTGCCCTGTATTTATTTATCTCTTAATAAATGTTATCATTCAGTATTTTAAAAATCACTCATCATTCCACCTTATTCAAAATATATAGGATTTACTAATGACACCAATTTTTAACCATGTTCAATCCCTCAAGGGAGTGTATCTATTAAACCTTCCCTTCTGGGTGTCTTTTGTCTCTTTCTGTTAAGTTTTTTGAACACCCATCTGCAAAACTTCCTTTTGTTTTTGTTTTTTAAAGGAATTTTCCTCTCTTCTCTCTGTACCATTATAAATTGTGATATTATGTATTTGTCTTCTACTTAATTATCTCTTCTCCTCTTTATTCCTAACTTATTTTTTCTCATTTTTATTCTCCCTTTCCCCAGCTTTTCTAGTTTCTCATCTATTTCTTGAGTATAGTATCCCTCTTTTCTCCCCTATTCTTGAATAGCTCCTAGGTTCATTTCTGTGTCTTTAAACAGTCCCTTTGTCTCTTTGTCATTTCTTAAAGATTTATGCAGACTTTTTAACATGCGCAATATTTCTTCATACATCTTTAAATCCATTTTATAGCGATTTGGTGTAGCTTATAAAAAGTGTATTTCTATTATTCCAATATCTCAATATTTATGAAGCTTCTGTTTAGTCAAATTACATCAGTCCCATAGTTACACATCCAAAACCACACATTTTATTTCATAATAATTTACAGTCTTATAGTTATGTATCTCCCAATTGTCCAAGTTTTAAAATCTTCTTTCTTTCTTCTTTCTTTTCTTCTGCCCTTTTCTTCTTTTGCCTCTTAGAATATTCTATTACGGTAATTAGCATTAATAATCCAAATCCAAATTAGTCCAGATTACTCCACTAAATTCTTCCAGTTTTTCTGATCCATAATCCAATAGTCAATTTTAATAAAAAGGAAAGGGAGAAAAAACTCTATTGAATGTTCTCAAATTTTCTCCGTTGTTTGTAACAACAAGGTCAAGGTCAGGCCATTCACCAGAAGTTGTTACTTTGTGTGTATTAGATTAGCTTTCATTGAATAGACTGTGGCTATAGTGTTGTAGTATTTCTCCAGTAGATGGCTCTCTTATGCCCCAATCCAACTAAGCAATCTATCAAAAGCAGCTGATTTGGATAAATCCAAGGGGTTTCAAGATTCAAGTAAACAAATGATTTCTCCCTAAAGTCAATTCCAAATTATTTAGGGTTTTTTTCCACGCTGCCTCTATTTTTAAAGCTTCTCTTCTTGGGCCTTTTCTGCCTCTTTGTTTCTGTCTGCCCCCCCCCCCCCCAACACACAGTGTGTCAATTCGGCGCTATTTTAAACTTAGGAATTTTCATATTCTTTTTGTCTTTGCAAGTCATTGAATTAAAGGTTGGTAAATATCTCACCCAATTTCAGTGTTCTGACCACACACCGCTCCTGCACAATCTTGATTCGGGATTGTCTCGGCTTCATGACTGCCAGCAATGGCGGCCGATGCCTGCTGCCATTCAGGGAGAGCTTGCTTCAGACATAGTGAGGAATTTGAAAATTCCTCATGGTCACTGAAGTGCCTCGCATTCCTTCACCATTCCTACAGGGTGGCTGTGACCCTGAGAGGTCTCCTGGCAGTGGTTACCAGCTGGATTTTCACAGGGCTTTGCAGAGCCCGCTATTTTCCATCTGTTTTCACGTGGTTGCAACTGTAAACAAGCTTGCCAGATTTTGATCGTTTAGCTTTCTCTAAACTAGATGCAAGTCACATGCTCAAGTACAACTCTACAAATACTAACCAATAGAGCCTATTTATTTATTTATTTATTTATTCATTCATTCATTCATTCATTCATCCAATACACAAATACATAGGAAGAAAAATAGACATGTAGTAATATATATAAGGGTAAAGTGAACTTAGAGGAGAGAATATATGAAAGAAAGAAAATATATATGATAAGTGAGAGAAAGGAAAGACAATTGGACAGGGGACGAAAGGCACACCAGTACGCCCCTTATGTATTAAATTAACACAACCAACGGGTGCTAGTTCGGGAAAGTTCAGTGAAAGGCTACTAAAATTTTTACTACCACACTGTGGGCGTGGCTTATGCAGGACGCCCTGTATTTTCTTTCAACATCTTTTAGTGCAAATTGGGTGCTCTAGGGTGGAGCTCCATTTTCGCTACTCCACTGGCGCCCCCCTCCCTGTCCAGGCAGTAGCCCACCCCTGGGTGTATAAGAATTTAGTGTAAGGGGTATTATCAGCAGATAAAGATAGTTTTCATGGACTTTGCTGAAACATATCTTCCACTAGGTGCAGAGTTTCTCTCCCAGTTGATGTCATGGTAGTTAAAGTATCACAAAATATCATAATATAGTTTTTCTAAAAACGTACAAATGTTTTAGAACATCTTCCAGACACCATTTTCACATAATCTTGATCTGACCAAGAGAAAAATCCACTGGGAAAAAGTTCAATTTCTCTCTTCCTAGTGTCAATGGCTCTTGTTCCCTTGTGATTAATTGTTAAAAGAAATTTTGTGACATGGTTGAAGCCCCAGCTTCCTTTGTCAGGATCTTCTCAAGCTGTTTTATCACTCCCTGAGGCCAGACTGGCCCCGGCACCAGGCAGTCTGAGCCCCAACATGTACCTCAGAGGCCTGGAACATGTTTGTTTTGGTGTGAGACTTGGCTTAATTGGGGCTCAAAGGGAAACAACTCCTGAGGGTGGGAGGGAGGAGGGAGAAGAAGAAACTCACCAGTGATGGACATATCCCTGAAGGCAAACATGCAGGCTGTCCCTGTCCAGAAATATATGGCTGCAAGGCAACTTTGCTGGGCTGATGGGTCTTAGAAATGCAAAACCTCTTTGACCTAAAATTGACAATCATTTGATAGCTTTGTTAAACTGGTGCTTCTGATATGGGGTTCATGACCAAGGCTTCTTCAGCAACAAAACTCACTAAAGAAAGGTCCCCACATTCTAAATAGTTAGAACAGATAAACATACCTTTGATATACCGCGTTCCCTCGATTTTCGCGGGTTCAAACTTCGCGAATAGCCTATACCACGGTTTTTCAAAAAATATTAATTAAAAAATACTTTGCGGGTTTTTTTCTATACCATGGTTTTCCCCGCCCGATGATGTCATACATCAGCGCCAAACTAATAAATTTTGCAAATAAATAACAAAAAAAATAATTATTGTTAATAAATAATTATGTTTATAAATATCAGGATTACTAAGTGTCTTATTCAATGGTGAATACCAGTAATAATGGTGAGTAAATGGTTGTTAAGGGAATGGGAAATGGTAATTTAGGGGTTTAAAGTGTTAAGGGATGGCTTGTGATACTGTCCATAGCCAAAAATGGTGTATTTACTTCTGCATCTCTACTTCGCGGAAATTCGGCTTTCGCGGGCAGTCTTGGAACGCATCCCCCACGAAAATCGAGGGAACCCTGTATTGGTTACCGTTCTGTATAGTATATGGAGGATAACAGTGGACTCTCCAGAAGGTGTTTTTGGTAGAGGGGGAAATAAATTGGTACTTTTAATGATCAGGTTTTGAGAGGCTGAACAAAGTAACCCTTCTTGGGCAAATGAGCAAAGACAGATTTTCAAGCAATATGGAGCATATTTTGGGGGAATTGTTCTATTTTTAATAATTCCCAAGCCTACTTCTTCTTTTTTCTTATTGTTCTGCTTTTGTGGCTCAGTTACTTCTTTAATACTGTGGTATGCATTTGTAATTTTTTTGCAATTAATTTATCATAAAATAAAGATGATAAACTAGGGAAAAAAGAATAGAAAGACATCTGGAACATAACAGAATAGAGCAGTATGGGCATAATGGAAGTGCTTTTTCACCCCGCTCAACTCTTTTTTTCTCCACAGCTCTGTGAATTATTTATGTACAAGGCAAAGGAGACAATAAATCAGTGATTGTGCTTAACATGAGTTACTTCGTAAGCAAGGATGCCACAAAATTGCAGTTTGGTCTCCCAGAACACAGAAAATCAGTTATACAATTACATACTCTGATGCAGTCTTGTGCAAAAAAACGTTTCAAGCAACTGGAAAGACCAAGAGCTAGGGAACTCATCTGTCATCAGATTAACAGATTTCCAGTAAATTATCTTCACTGAGGGTAAAAGATGCAAAGCAAGTGAAAGAAATGGCACAATGGAGTTAGATGGTACACTTTTTCACTTGCGGGATGCAGGCAGTGAAGGGCTACCAAAATTTTTATTACCACACTGTGGGTGCGGCTTATGCATTTTCTTTCAACATCTTTCAGTGCAAATTGGGTGCTCTGGGGTGGAGCTCCATTTTCACTACCCCTCTTCGTTCCCCCATCCCCACCGTCCGGGCAGTAGCTCACCCCTGGATGCAGGGAAGAATATAGGTAGTCCCTGTAATAGACAGGCTAGTTTGCATAAAATAGGGTGAGTGTGCTTGCTCTAAAATGCTTTATTGCATGCAACACAATCCTCAAAATATACCCCAAAATGAATGGTAGTGTCCTTACTATTAGCAGAAAATGTGGCTGCACTCTCGTCTTTCTTACTAAGAAGCATTGTGTGAGAAAATCTCAACTGATAACCAGTCCTACCAGTCAATGACTACTTCAGCTTCAACCGCAACAACACAAGAGCACGCAACAGATTCAAACTTAATATTAACCGCTCCAAACTTGACTGTAAAAAATATGACTTTAACAATCGAGTTGTCAAGTATAGTAATTTTTTTTTATAGTAAACCAAATTGTTATTAGAGTTTTACGCAAATAATGATTTTTAAAGTATTTGGGTATTTTGTGATAATCTGTTGTTAAAAAAGCATGCCACCCAGCAAGAAGATCGAAACCTTCTAGTGTTAGGAGTCTTGTGTTTTTAAGAGTGATCCAATCTTTTATCATTGTTAGGATTGTGGCTTGGTAGTAAATATAGAAATCCGGAAGTCCAAGTCCGCCCCTGGATCTATGATCTTGAAGGTTTTTCAGTTTTATTCTGGCCTTTTTCTTTGTCCAAATAAATTTCTTTATTTGTTTGTGCAGAGTGTTAAAGAAAATGGATATCAAAATGGATATCTCCCAATGAATTACTAATTTTTCCTAACCTTTTCTCCCACTCCAAAATTTTGAGATACCAACAGTTACTCGACAAATCAGATGCTCTTATATCCAAACAACAATTGAACGACCAAGGAATTAACATAGATTGGCTAACATACTTACAAATTAAATTAAAATACGAGCAACACAAAAAACAATTTGGATTCCAAAATGACAATGTAATAGATACGATTCTTTTCCGCCCCTCTACAAAAATGATTTCAAAACTATATAATTACTTACTAATACAAGAAAATCCCGAAGAACAAGTGAAATGTTGCATGATAGCCTGGGCTCAGAATTTTGGGCATACGATTAACTTAATCGAGTAGGAGAAAACATGGACATTAAACTACAAAATGACAACGGCAATGTCCTACAAAGAGAACCAAATGAAAATGTTTTATCGATGGCATTTGCCCCCAGCAAGAATATCCAAAATGTTCCCCAACTTTTCACCGACCTGTTGGAAATGCAAAACTAAACCGGGAACATATTACCACACATGGTGGACATGCCCACTTGCACAAAAATATTGGACAACAATCCAAAATCTAATTGACCAAGTCATGTCAATTAAATTGCCACTTAAACCTGAGCTTTACCTTTTAGGTATATTTAGGCAAAACCTTACTAAAGCACAAAAATATCTCATCCTACAAATCATAACAGCAGCTAGAATATCGTATGCCTCCTTTTGGAAATGTGATCAAATACCTTCTTTTTTCGCAATAATTACAAAAATCATAGAGTGCACTGAAATGTCTAAAACAGCAATGGAAGCACAAAATAAAAAAGATTCAGAATACTATGAACAGGGCCGCCGATAGACGGGTATTACTGGGAGGGGCGTACTGGGCCCGGGGAAATTGAATAATGGGGGGAGGGCGGCGCTTCTCCTGCTGAGCCCAGCTGCTGCGGCTGGAGGCGCGCCCGCTCTAGCGTTCCTTTCGGCCGGCTGCGAACTCGGAAGCGCCATCCCGCCGGCTGGCTGGCTAGCTGCTGCCTGGCCCCCTCCCTCCCGGAGGAGGGTCTCCCTCCGCACCACCAGCGGCGCTCCCCCCGCCAGCCAGCCAGCCAGCCAAGCCCCGCGCCCGCCGGAGCCGGCTCCTCGCTCTCCCCCCGACGCCCGCTGCATTTGCAGGAGGTGGGGAGGGTCGGGCGGCCCGCCAAGGCCAGGAGGGACGCCGCTGCCCCCCTTCCATCGCTCCACCCGCCGCTGCGCCTCCTTGACGCCGAGAGGAAATGCCCCGGGCGGGGGAGGCCGGGGGGGCTCGGACCCACCACGGAACCAGGCCCCCTCCGCCCGAAAAGCCGCCGCGGAAGACTGCGGAGAAGGCAGGCTAACTGAGGAGGGGGCTGGGGCGGGGGCGCCTCGGTGCAGCAACCTGAGCAGGCAAGAGGGAGCGGAAAGTAGGGGCTGGGCGGGGGTCTGACCCGTGGGCGCTGGGGGGGGACATGAAGGTCACCCCACCTGGAACACTTCCTTGCCTGAAACGGCCCCAGACGCAGCAAAGGGAAATCGGGCTAGGTAGCCAATTGGGGAGGGGGCCTCACCTCTCTTCGGGGGATGCCTCCTCTTTGCCCATCAGAGAGAAAGGTGGGGTCTGCAGACTCACCTTCCAAAGCCCTTTTTCCCAGGAATCCCCTCCACTCCCCATGAAATTCATCATGACATAGCCTCAAAGTTAACCCAGAAGGAAAGCAGGCTACACTGAAGTTTCCCTTGCTCTAAATTTTGCTCCCCAATTCATCCCACAAGCCTCAAATCGGAGATCTTTGGAAACTCAGTGCCATAGAGAAGCTCCCAGAATTCCAAGGCAGCAGCATGGAATCCTGGGATCTGCAACATCTCTTGCTTTCTCTCCTTCCTTAATAACAACATCTCTTGCTTTCTCTCCTTCCTTCCCTCTTTCCATTTCTTTCATTCCCCCTCTCTTTTTATTTCTCTTTCATTCTCTTTCTTTCCTCTTTCTTTCTTTCTTTCTTTCGTTTCTTTTTCTTTCTCTCTTTCTCTCTTGCTCTTTCATTCTTTTTTTCTTTCTCTTGCTTTCTTTCTTCCTCTTTCTTTCTCTCCTTCCTTCCCTCCTTCCATTTCTTTCATTCCCCCTCTCTCTTTTTATTTCTCTTTCATTCTCTTTCTTTCTTTCTTTCTTTCTTTCTCTTTCTTGCTCTTTTTCTTTCTCTCTTTTACCTTCCCTTCCTCTATTTCTTCTTTTCTTTCTCCTTCCTACCTTCTTCCCTCACTCCCTTCCTTCAGTCCTTCTTCTCTTACTCTCCCCTTTCATAAGTTTCCTTCCTTCCTTCCTCTGTTCCTGTCCCTTCCCCTTTCTTTCTTTCTTTCTTGCTTTCTTTCTCCTTCCTCCCTTCTTTCCTCCCTCACTCCCTTCTTTCACTCCTTCCTCTCTTACTCTCCCCTTTCACACCTTTCCTTGCTTTCTTTGCACCCTTCCTCTGTTCCTGTCCCTTCCCTCTTTCCTTCCTTCCTTCCCACCCTCCGTCCATTCATTCACCCATTCCTCTCTTGATCGCCCCTTTTACCATTCCTTCCTTCCTTCCTTCCTTCCTTCATAGCTCGCCCCCGCCTTTCTTCCCTTCCTTCCAGATGGGAGTGCCCCCTCAAGACACCCGCCTGACTGCTGGTACCCTGCTTTTTCTCTCCCCTCGTCCTTTCCAGCTCCTCTCTGGTGGCTGCCGGGTGTGGGATCCCCCTCCCCTCTCCCCTCGCTAGAAAGCACATGGTTTTGTCAACAAGAAGGGAGAAGTGCCAAGGAGCCGTAAATAAGCCTCGCTCTGCCTGACCGATGCCAGGATCTTTCTTTCCCTTGTCACTCCCGCTTCTTTCTTTCTCCTGGATGAGTCCACACAATCGGCTTAACCCAGTTCCTGAAATAGCCTATGGCAGTGCTTCCCAACCTTGACAACTTGAAGATATCTGGACTTCAACTCCCAGAATTCCCCAGCCAGCATTCGCTGGCTGGGGAATTCTGGGAGTTAAAGTCCAGATATCTTCAAGTTGCCAAGGTTGGGAAACACTGGCCTATGGGACCGCCTCGCTTGGCGTGAAGCGGGAAATGATCCCCGGGGGATGGAGTGGCTTGGCGACTTAAAATAGTTTTAAAATGGCGGGGGGGCCCAGACACTTAGGCTGTATGGGGCCCCAAAATTCCTGATGGTGGCCCTGACTATGAAATATGGGGAAATTGGTATAAATGGGTTTCTCAAAAAAAAAAATCAAAATTACTTATTGTAAAATCTCTATTCCACCAAATTACTAAATGTACCTTCGAGCACTTAAATCAACTTCAAACCAATTTAAAAATTGAGCACCAAAACCCAATTAAATTTGCAATAAAATTCACACCATATCTCTTTTTATCTGTTTTTCAACCAACTCAATACACATTATAACACTAACAACTTCCATCAACATAACTAACTTCTATACCTACTTATCATACTATTCATATACTCCCCATACTACTTCCAGACAAAAGTCGTCCCTAAAAACGTCTGCGCTAAACGCAGATTTTTCTTTTCTCCCCTTCTCTTTTCTTTTCCCTCCCCTCCCCTTACTACTATAACTTTAAAAAACTTTTCATTTTCCTTATCTACTTGCTACTCACCGTACGTCTATAGTCATTAGGAAATATAATATTTTTGTTAAAAACATGACTTAATGTATACATATAATGATTAAGAAACTAAGAAATATAATATTCCTTCTAAGAAATATATGCATTATAACCTATATGTACTATAATGTATTACCATAATTGTTTGACTTTGTACCCCCTCCCTTTCCCTTCTTCCGCCCTACCCCAGATTTCCTCCCTCGCCTTTCCTTCCCTTATTTCCTTTTTCCTTTTTATTATATTTGTAAATAAAGTATATTTAAAAACAAACAAAAAACAAACAAACAATCGAGTTGTCAAAGCGTGGAACTCATTACCGGACTCAATAGTGTCAACCCCTAACCTCCCAACATTTCTCCCTTAGACTATCCACGATTGACCTCTCCAGGTTTCTAAGAGGTCAGTAAGGGGCGTACATAAGTGCACTAGTGTGCCTTTCATCCCCTGCCCAATTGTCTTTCCTTTATCTCATATATCATATATATTTTCTTCCTTTCATATATCTTCTCCTCTATTTTTACATATTATCTTTATATATGTTACTTCATGTCTATTCTCTTCCATATGTATTGTGTATTGGACAAATGAATGAATAAATAAATAAAATAAATAAATATCTGTGGATCTACAAAGGGAAATGAAAAGACTAAAACATTTGTTGGATCATGTATATTTGTACCAGATAATTTCCGGTGAAAAGTAAGGATGATTTTAAAGCAAGGTTTCCCAAACTTTGAGGTCTACCACTTTTGGACAGAGGCAGACAGAGTGTGGAAGAAACTTTTAGTTGTACATTGTTACAATAAATCCACATTTCCCAAATGTCATTGTATTGTTTTTATTCATTATTATTCGTTTTGCTGTTTGGATTTTTTTTGAGTATACTAAAGTTGGAATGTGATGTCAAAAAAATAATAAACCCTTGGTATAAGGGAATAAAAAGGAATATTGTTGGTATAATCTAGCTTTATTGCCTTATGTCATGCCTTTAATTTCTTTATCATATTGGTTTTTTTCTTTTTTTCTCTTCAAAATGTTGTTACACCAAAAGGAAACAGTTTGATGGGTTGGTATACTTGCGTGTATATTTCCAAAACAGCAATAACAATAATTTGCTTGTTTTTCTTTTTAAAAACTTTTAGGAAACTCAAGGTAGAGATCTGCATTGTGCATAGCACTGTTTATCCCCAAAGGGGAAAATTTGATATTATCTTCTAAGAGGTTTATTGTTATGTTGTCTGCAGATTTGGTAATATTTTTAACTTAGCAACTATGGTATGGTATTTTCAATTTGATGTAGACCTGTTGATGTACACTAATTGGGTGTGACTGTTCAACCAGTTCTGCATCCATCTTTTGGTACGTAGTCCAATATTTTCTGCCAACCTCTCTATTAAAATCTCATGGGAAAGGGTGGCAAATACTTTGCTAAAAATCACTGTTATGTCTGCTGCATTCCTGTGGTCGGTAAGCCACTCAAGTCTATTGAAAATAGAGTTTAGCCTGGTTTTACATGATGTTATTGATATACCCATGCTTGACTCCCGCCAAGCAATCTATTCTTTTCTAAATGCTTGTATAAAAGTTTATTCATGAAGCAACAAAGCCTGCTGCTGACCTATTATGTAGTTGCTATGAACTGCATTGTATCATTTACTGCAGGAGAAATAACTACCGTAGAGAATGAACATAATAAAATACATGATAATACAAGGTTTGCACAGCATCCCAAAATGGGCAGACCTGAGTGGGCAGAGAAGCAGATGTCCAAGTTCTGTTTCCAAAATACTTAAAGACTGGCTGTGCAACCTTACTGGATCAGTTCTAAGCGAGTTAAGTGATTGTTGCGGAGCGGCTGTGGGTTTTGCCTCCCAAAGACAATTCTATCTGTCCGTCCATCACCCTGGGGGGGGGGAATTATTGACCCCCTCAGAGAGGGTCCGCAACTTGGGCGTCCTCCTCGATCCACAGCTCACATTAGAGAAACACCTTTCAGCCGTGGCGAGGGGGGCGTTTGCCCAGGTTCACCTGGTGCGCCAGCTGCGGCCCTATTTGGACCGGGAGTCACTGCTCACAGTCACTCATGCCCTCATCACCTCGAGGCTCGACTACTGTAACGCTCTCTACATGGGGCTACCTTTGAAAAGTGTTCGGAAACTTCAGATCGTGCAGAATGCAGCTGCGAGAGCTATCATCTCTAAGAGAGCATCTCTAAGTATGCCCATATTACTCCAACACTCCGCAGTCTGCATTGGTTGCCGATCAGTTTCCGGTCACAATTCAAAGTGTTGGTTATGACCTATAAAGCCCTTCATGGCACCGGACCAGAATATCTTCGGGACCGTCTCCTGCCGCACGAATCCCAGCGACCGGTTATGTCCCACAGAGTCGGCCTTCTTCAGGTCCCGTCGACTAAACAATGTCGTCTGGTGGGACCCAGGGGAAGAGCCTTCTCTGTGGGGGCCCTGACCCTCTGGAAACAGCTCCCCCCTGAGATTAGGATTGCCCCCACCCTCTCTGCCTTTCGTAAACTCCTTAAGACCCACCTCTGCCGTCAGGCATGGGGGAACTGAAACACCTCCCCCTTGCCCATGCTGTTTTGTTGATTGATTGACTGCCTGTTTTTTATATATATTGGGATTGTTTTATGAAATTACTAATTTTAAATTGTAATTAGATTGGTGGGCATTGGATTTGTTATTGTGTACTGTTTTTTATTATTGTTGTGAGCCGCCCCGAGTTTTCGGAGAGGGGCGGCATATAAATCCAATAAATCTAATCTAATCTAATTATTCAGATCTCCAACCTGAAATGCAAGAAAAGTATAAGACTCATGGTTCTCTATATCAAAATATTTTGTTTTATTTTTTAATGGATATCATTCAAATAAAGGGCATGCTTAAAAAATGAATATTGGTTAACACATTAATGTTTCCCGATAGGTACCATCTTAGTATATTGTAACAAAAGTACCACCATCAACAACAGAAAAATCATGTTTTAAGATATTGAAAAGTTTTTAATTCTTACTCTAGAAGTGATAATAAAAGTAGCATGAAAAATGTAATAAAGCATTATTAGAGGCCTAAGATATATTGCTTGTTGGAAAAACTAGAGCAAGATACTTTTTGTGTTTGTCCCCTGCCAGGAACAATAGAACAAAGGGTGATTTACTTCCTAATATCATTTGTACACCGAAACATTTATTTAATATGCAGTTGAAGTAAACAGCTTTTGGCAGCCACAAAATATTTGGCCTGTGGTTTATGAGATTGAAGTAAACAAAAAGGGAGATTGAACTGCCAATTGCTGTTGATTCCTAGGGAGAATACTGCATGGCATAAGAATATATAGAGAATATATATTTTCCCCGAAAATAACGTGTAAAAGATAAAGATCTGGTTAAGAAAAAAGAACAGGGAGCAACATTTATTTGATTGGGAAAAACCTCAGGAAATAGGGGAATTCAGTGTAAACTCTCTTTATTTCAAATGATCCAAAGCCCAGTGTCACCTCAAGGTTGTTGAAGTGTGCAAGTTCCCATGAGACCTAGAAATCCATCTCCATTCAGAGCTCTCTAAAAGCTTCCTACTGTCAAAAGGGCCACTGAACTGCTCAAGCTACTCCTCCACCCTTACCCAGACATATTTTGTGCACGAGAAGCAGCTGGTTTATGTTTTAGTTCTTGTGGTGCAGCACCAGGTTAATGTTTGGGTGAAAGTAATTGTTAAGTATATTTAAAATAATTTTACTATTTCTCACAGTCACAGATAAATAAAATCTCCTAAGTCAGAAGCAATGGGTGGAAACTAATCAAGGAGAGAAGCAACTTAGAACTAAGGAGAAATTTCCCGACAGTTAGAACAATTAATCAGTGGAACAATTTGCCTCCAGAAATTGTGAATGCTCCAACACTGGAAGTTTTTAAGAAGATGTTGGATATGGGGAATTACGAGAATTTAAAGAAATCAAAACAGCAGCTTTGGAAAGCGCTCAAGCAGTAGCGGTATTAGGGTGGAAAGATAGTAATAAATGGACAATCCAGAATTGGTACTGGTATATGGTGGACCACATGCACTTCGAAATTATGGAAATAAGATTAAAGAACTTTGATGAAAATAAATTGGAGAAGCTGATGGCACGATGGAATAAGGTGAAAAATTATATCTTAAATAGAATTTATGACGACAATGTGAAAAATAAGTTCCAATCAGTTTTTGTATGTAAAGAAATGTAAACCGGAGCTAAGGAAGAAATTGAAACTTATTGTAAATAATATCACCCCCTAAATGGTGGTGGGGTTTTTATTGGTGTTGGGCACGTTTTCTTTTATGTATTTTTTGTTTGTTGTTAATTTAATAAATAAACCAATACAATTTAAAAAAAAAAAAAGATGTTGGATAATGGGGTTGGACTAGAAGACCTCTAAGGTCTCTTCCAATTCTGTTATTCTATTCTGTTCTGTTCTATTCTATTTCACCAAGATTTGAATTATCTTTCATTCTTTTGTGAGCTATTTTGCAAGAAGTGAATTGAATTATCAGCAGCTGCGGACAAATTGTGTGATGCCTCTTTCATTACTATTCTTGTACAGCTATTTAGAGGGTTGGGACCATGTGGAATGCATATTTTCAATGGTAACATTTATTCTCATTTGGACTTCATAAACCTTAAAGAGAGAACATGAAATTTACTTGATATTCTTAAAATTAAGATTATGGGTCTATAATGGAAGGCATTTGGATCTAATGAATGGCTTTGATAGAGCTGGAAGAGATAAATAACAGACAAAATTTCTGCACCTTTTAAATTCATGGGTAGTATGCCCCATCACATTCATAATAGTTGAATAGGAATTTGTTTTCTCAATAGCAATAGCAAGGATCGCCTTACTCATATTTCCACATAGGATAAATTGCAACCCAACAGTCAATTGCAGCACAGCAATCATTATTGCTATTATAATTCTAAATGACATTAGGGAAGAAGGATCAATCTCATACTTGAGCAGAAGCAGATGGCTTTGGCCAATTAATCATATCGGACCAATTAAACAATTTAGAGGGCTACTGCTATTTAATTTCTTCAATATACAGGCGGCCCTTGTTATCCACAATTCCACCACAGCTGCTGGTTTTCTTTTGTTTTTTGTTTTGCATATTGACACCAAAAAGATACTAGATGTTGGTAGTCATGTGAAAACATTTATCATGGAAAACGCAGAAGCACGGGGCCCAAAACTAAGAGAAAGCAGCCATTTGTTCAATGATGCTTGAGTCCCAAAGTTACAAGAAAAAAGAACAGAGAACAATAAAAAGTACTGCAAGATCTTTAATAAGTATTAAAGGGAAATTCTAGGGCTGCAACTGCCTGTTGGGTTCGTGAAACCATATTGGGAAAACTGGTTATGCTTGATAGTGTAAGGCAGTGTTTCCCAACCTTGGCAACTTGAAGACATTTGGACTTCAACTCCTAGAATTCCCCAGCCAGTGAATGGGAGTTGAAGTCCAGATATCTTCAAGTTGCCAATGTTGGGAAACACTGATTTAGGGCAATGGCTCGCATGCTACCTGTGCCATAGGTTTGCCATCAGTGTCCTAGAGCACAAATACAAAGAGATAATTTTCCACTTTTTAGGAACTAGTTTCCAGGAGCTCTTATGGATAATTAGCAATTAGTTACAATACGTAAGAATGTGTTGTTAGACATCAACATGAAGATGCTGTAATGCAATAAGGTAAAAATATCAAACAATGACCTGAATGTTCCTATTTCAAATAGATTCAAATTGACATTGAATTGCTTACTAAGAGAGCACTCAATGCCTTTTACATTTTGATTTAAATATCCAGAAATCCAGGCTTCTGGAACTGAATTGAAGTCTAGAATATCTGACAGGTACTTTATATGATGGCCTAAAGAGATGAACTCTTTTCTAAATGTTCTTATTTACAATATTGAGTTAATACTGAAATATCTTTGATTATGGTTGGAAGAATGAAAGAGATGGTTGTGAATCCTTAGATAAAGCACTATATAGCATACATAAAGAGCAAATGCATCGGGTATAATAATGCCTTCAATATTATAACTTAAAATATATGTCAATAGGAAAAGAATATAATTCTTTCATTTTTTCCTTCCCAACCATTCCAAAGTGCTTCTAGTGTTCTGTTTTCTTTCTCTTGCTCTGCAAGAATGCATGATAGCTAGACCATGGTAATGGACACTTCATTTGGTAATTCTAGGCATTACTGTCAGGTTAGATATTTTTTCTGGCAAAAATTGGAACCCGAATATTCTTCGTTTATAAAGCAGCCAGTATAGTTTGTTCTGCATTTATAGTAAATGCCATAAAACACAGTTCATAAATGTATTGCATGTTTCTATTTTGTTCTGATAATATAACCTCAGGCTCACATGACAAACCAAGAAAGGATTAAGACTTGTAGACAGTAAGGCAGTTACTCATCCCCTTAATTCTCTGGTTGCTTTGTTTATTCAAGACATCTCCTTCAAAACCCCATTAAGAAACCCTATTATCCTGCCAATATCAAAACACATTAACCCTTTCCCTGCAAGCTTTTCCTTCCAGAGTACACAGTTTTAGTTAGTCTGAGATGAGTTGCCCAAACATTGGGGCTTTTTATGCTAATGCAAACTAGACACAGATTATATGGGTGAATGGGATGGAGGATTGGTACAAGTTTGGTTAGTTAATGCCTTGGAATGTATTAAGTGGTGCCTGTCCGGGCACTGACTCCTCTATACGGAAATCACTTTTAATTCCATAGCAAAGCCTTTAAGATCCTTGCAGGATTGTACCCTGTTCTCATATTTTGCCAGGCACATGGTCCAAATGACCGCCAGCTTGTTGCATGTTGACCCTTCAAATTCGGTTCAAATTTTCCCAGGCAGAAGACTTTAATGTTAGCAATCATGGCTGTTGGTTAATTTGAAGTTTTCCTTTCTCTTCATTTTATTTTTACATCTTTCGATTTTGGGATTGACATGCTATAAAGTGTCATATGTTGCACTTGCGTGTTTCATTGTGTAAATTCAATTCTTTCTCAATATACAGAGCAAGACAAGTATGTAATGGGTTATGAATTTAAGACAAGGTAAAAGGCAATACATTTACATGGAACTGACT